>NW_027638271.1:0-100000 GCF_951216825.1 Electrona antarctica
GAAAAAAAGGTGAAAATCACGCAAAAGCGAAAGGCTATAGTCCATGGTGTCGGAGAGCATACTATAGTATGTCGTTTTTAACGATTTCGGAGGATTTAAAAAAAAAGGTGAAAATCATGCAAAAGCAAAAGGCTATAGTCCATGGTGTCGGAGGGCATACTATAGTATGTCGTTTTTCACGATTTCGGAGGATTAAAAAAAAAGGTGAAAATCACGCAAAAGCGAAAGGCTATAGTCCATGGTGTCGGAGGGCATACTATAGTATGTCGTTTTTCACGATTTCGGAGGATTTAAAAAAAAAGGTGAAAATCACGCAAAAGCGAAAGGCTATAGTCCATGGTGTCGGAGGGCATACTATAGTATGTGGTTTTTCACGATTTCGGAGGATTTAAAAAAAAAGGTGAAAATCACGCAAAAGCGAAAGGCTATAGTCCATGGTGTCGGAGGGCATACTATAGTATGTCGTTTTTCACGATTTCGGAGGATTTGAAAAAAAGGTGAAAATCACGCAAAAGCGAAAGGCTATAGTCCATGGTGTCGGAGAGCATACTATAGTATGTTGTTTTTAACGATTTCGGAGGATTTAAAAAAAAAGGTGAAAATCACGCAAAAGCAAAAGGCTATAGTCCATGGTGTCAGAGGGCATACTATAGTATGTTGTTTTTCACGATTTCGGAGGATTAAAAAAAAAGGTGAAAATCACGCAAAAGCGAAAGGCTATAGTCCATGGTGTCGGAGGGCATACTATAGTATGTCGTTTTTCACGATTTCGGAGGATTTGAAAAAAAGGTGAAAATCACGCAAAAGCGAAAGGCTATAGTCCATGGTGTCGGAGGGCATACTATAGTATGTCGTTTTTCACGATTTCGGAGGTTTTAAAAAAAAAGGTGAAAATCACGCAAAAGCGAAAGGCTATAGTCCATGGTGTCGGAGGGCATACTATAGTATGTCGTTTTTCACGATTTCGGAGGATTTGAAAAAAAGGTGAAAATCACGCAAAAGCGAAAGGCTATAGTCCATGGTGTCGGAGGGCATACTATAGTATGTCGTTTTTCACGATTTCGGAGGATTTGAAAAAAAGGTGAAAATCACGCAAAAGCGAAAGGCTATAGTCCATGGTGTCGGAGGGCATACTATAGTATGTCGTTTTTCACGATTTCGGAGGATTAAAAAAAAAGGTGAAAATCACGCAAAAGCGAAAGGCTATAGTCCATGGTGTCGGACCGCATACTAGTATGTCGTTTTTCACGATTTTGGAGGATTTAAAAAAAAAAAGGTGAAAATCACGCAAAAGCGAAAGGCTATAGTCCATGGTGTCGGAGGGCATACTATAGTATGTCGTTTTTCACGATTTCGGAGGATTTAAAAAAAAAGGTGAAAATCACGCAAAAGCGAAAGGCTATAGTCCATGGTCTCGGACCGCATACTAGTATGTCGTTTTTCACGATTTTGGAGGATTTAAAAAAAAAAGGTGAAAATCACGCAAAAGCGAAAGGCTATAGTCCATGGTGTCGGAGGGCATACTATAGTATGTGGTTTTTCACGATTTCGGAGGATTTAAAAAAAAAGGTGAAAATCACGCAAAAGCGAAAGGCTATAGTCCATGGTGTCGGAGGGCATACTATAGTATGTCGTTTTTCACGATTTCGGAGGATTTGAAAAAAAGGTGAAAATCACGCAAAAGCGAAAGGCTATAGTCCATGGTGTCGGAGAGCATACTATAGTATGTCGTTTTTAACGATTTCGGAGGATTAAAAAAAAAGGTGAAAATCACGCAAAAGCAAAAGGCTATAGTCCATGGTGTCGGAGGGCATACTATAGTATGTCGTTTTTCACGATTTCGGAGGATTAAAAAAAAAGGTGAAAATCACGCAAAAGCGAAAGGCTATAGTCCATGGTGTCGGAGGGCATACTATAGTATGTCGTTTTTCACGATTTCGGAGGATTTGAAAAAAAGGTGAAAATCACGCAAAAGCAAAAGGCTATAGTCCATGGTGTCGGAGGGCATACTATAGTATGTCGTTTTTCACGATTTCGGAGGATTTTAAAAAAAAAGGTGAAAATCACGCAAAAGCGAAAGGCTATAGTCCATGGTCTCGGACCGCATACTAGTATGTCGTTTTTCACGATTTCGGAGGATTTAAAAAAAAAGGTGAAAATCACGCAAAAGCGAAAGGCTATAGTCCATGGTGTCGGAGGGCATACTATAGTATGTCGTTTTTCACGATTTCGGAGGATTTGAAAAAAAGGTGAAAATCACGCAAAAGCGAAAGGCTATAGTCCATGGTGTCGGAGGGCATACTATAGTATGTCGTTTTTCACGATTTTGGAGGATTTGAAAAAAAGGTGAAAAGCACGCAAAAGCGAAAGGCTATAGTCCATGGTGTCGGAGGGCATACTATAGTATGTCGTTTTTCACGATTTCGGAGGATTTGAAAAAAAGGTGAAAATCACGCAAAAGCGAAAGGCTATAGTCCATGGTGTCGGAGGGCATACTATAGTATGTCGTTTTTCACGATTTCGGAGGATTTGAAAAAAAGGTGAAAATCACGCAAAAGCGAAAGGCTATAGTCCATGGTCTCGGACCGCATACTAGTATGTCGTTTTTCACGATTTTGGAGGATTTAAAAAAAAAAGTGAAAATCACGCAAAAGCGAAAGGCTATAGTCCATGGTGTCGGAGGGCATACTATAGTATGTCGTTTTTCAAGATTTCGGAGGATTTAAAAAAAAAAAGGTGAAAATCACGCAAAAGCGAAAGGCTATAGTCCATGGTGTCGGAGGGCATACTATAGTATGTCGTTTTTCACGATTTCGGAGGATTTAAAAAAAAAGGTGAAAATCACGCAAAAGCGAAAGGCTATAGTCCATGGTCTCGGACCGCATACTAGTATGTCGTTTTTCACGATTTTGGAGGATTTAAAAAAAAAAGTGAAAATCACGCAAAAGCGAAAGGCTATAGTCCATGGTGTCGGAGGGCATACTATAGTATGTCGTTTTTCAAGATTTCGGAGGATTTAAAAAAAAAAGGTGAAAATCACGCAAAAGCGAAAGGCTATAGTCCATGGTGTCGGAGGGCATACTATAGTATGTGGTTTTTCACGATTTCGGAGGATTTAAAAAAAAAGGTGAAAATCACGCAAAAGCGAAAGGCTATAGTCCATGGTGTCGGAGGGCATACTATAGTATGTCGTTTTTCACGATTTCGGAGGATTTGAAAAAAAGGTGAAAATCACGCAAAAGCGAAAGGCTATAGTCCATGGTGTCGGAGAGCATACTATAGTATGTCGTTTTTAACGATTTCGGAGGATTAAAAAAAAAGGTGAAAATCACGCAAAAGCAAAAGGCTATAGTCCATGGTGTCGGAGGGCATACTATAGTATGTCGTTTTTCACGATTTCGGAGGATTAAAAAAAAAGGTGAAAATCACGCAAAAGCGAAAGGCTATAGTCCATGGTGTCGGAGGGCATACTATAGTATGTCGTTTTTCACGATTTCGGAGGATTTGAAAAAAAGGTGAAAATCACGCAAAAGCAAAAGGCTATAGTCCATGGTGTCGGAGGGCATACTATAGTATGTCGTTTTTCACGATTTCGGAGGATTTAAAAAAAAAAGGTGAAAATCACGCAAAAGCGAAAGGCTATAGTCCATGGTCTCGGACCGCATACTAGTATGTCGTTTTTCACGATTTCGGAGGATTTAAAAAAAAAGGTGAAAATCACGCAAAAGCGAAAGGCTATAGTCCATGGTGTCGGAGGGCATACTATAGTATGTCGTTTTTCACGATTTCGGAGGATTTGAAAAAAAGGTGAAAATCACGCAAAAGCGAAAGGCTATAGTCCATGGTGTCGGAGGGCATACTATAGTATGTCGTTTTTCACGATTTTGGAGGATTTGAAAAAAAGGTGAAAAGCACGCAAAAGCGAAAGGCTATAGTCCATGGTGTCGGAGGGCATACTATAGTATGTCGTTTTTCACGATTTCGGAGGATTTGAAAAAAAGGTGAAAATCACGCAAAAGCGAAAGGCTATAGTCCATGGTGTCGGAGGGCATACTATAGTATGTCGTTTTTCACGATTTCGGAGGATTTGAAAAAAAGGTGAAAATCACGCAAAAGCGAAAGGCTATAGTCCATGGTGTCGGAGGGCATACTATAGTATGTCGTTTTTCACGATTTTGGAGGATTTGAAAAAAAGGCTAAAATCACGCAAAAGCGAAAGGCTATAGTCCATGGTGTCGGAGGGCATACTATAGTATGTCGTTTTTCACGATTTCGGAGGATTTAAAAAAAAGGTGAAAATCACGCAAAAGCGAAAGGCTATAGTCCATGGTGTCGGAGGGCATACTATAGTATGTCGTTTTTCACGATTTCGGAGGATTTGAAAAAAAGGTGAAAATCACGCAAAAGCGAAAGGCTATAGTCCATGGTGTCGGAGGGCATACTATAGTATGTCGTTTTTCACGATTTCGGAGGATTTGAAAAAAAGGTGAAAATCACGCAAAAGCGAAAGGCTATAGTCCATGGTGTCGGAGAGCATACTATAGTATGTCGTTTTTCACGATTTCGGAGGATTAAAAAAAAAGGTGAAAATCACGCAAAAGCGAAAGGCTATAGTCCATGGTGTCGGAGGGCATACTATAGTATGTCGTTTTTCACGATTTCGGAGGATTTGAAAAAAAGGTGAAAATCACGCAAAAGCGAAAGGCTATAGTCCATGGTGTCGGAGAGCATACTATAGTATGTCGTTTTTAACGATTTCGGAGGATTTAAAAAAAAAGGTGAAAATCATGCAAAAGCAAAAGGCTATAGTCCATGGTGTCGGAGGGCATACTATAGTATGTCGTTTTTCACGATTTCGGAGGATTAAAAAAAAAAGGTGAAAATCACGCAAAAGCGAAAGGCTATAGTCCATGGTGTCGGAGGGCATACTATAGTATGTCGTTTTTCACGATTTCGGAGGATTTAAAAAAAAAGGTGAAAATCACGCAAAAGCGAAAGGCTATAGTCCATGGTGTCGGAGGGCATACTATAGTATGTGGTTTTTCACGATTTCGGAGGATTTAAAAAAAAAGGTGAAAATCACGCAAAAGCGAAAGGCTATAGTCCATGGTGTCGGAGGGCATACTATAGTATGTCGTTTTTCACGATTTCGGAGGATTTGAAAAAAAGGTGAAAATCACGCAAAAGCGAAAGGCTATAGTCCATGGTGTCGGAGAGCATACTATAGTATGTCGTTTTTAACGATTTCGGAGGATTTAAAAAAAAAGGTGAAAATCACGCAAAAGCAAAAGGCTATAGTCCATGGTGTCGGAGGGCATACTATAGTATGTCGTTTTTCACGATTTCGGAGGATTAAAAAAAAGGTGAAAATCACGCAAAAGCGAAAGGCTATAGTCCATGGTGTCGGAGGGCATACTATAGTATGTCGTTTTTCACGATTTCGGAGGATTTGAAAAAAAGGTGAAAATCACGCAAAAGCGAAAGGCTATAGTCCATGGTGTCGGAGGGCATACTATAGTATGTCGTTTTTCACGATTTCGGAGGATTTAAAAAAAAAGGTGAAAATCACGCAAAAGCGAAAGGCTATAGTCCATGGTGTCGGAGGGCATACTATAGTATGTCGTTTTTCACGATTTCGGAGGATTTGAAAAAAAAGGTGAAAATCACGCAAAAGCGAAAGGCTATAGTCCATGGTGTCGGAGGGCATACTATAGTATGTCGTTTTTCACGATTTCGGAGGATTAAAAAAAAAGGTGAAAATCACGCAAAAGCGAAAGGCTATAGTCCATGGTGTCGGACCGCATACTAGTATGTCGTTTTTCACGATTTTGGAGGATTTAAAAAAAAAAAGGTGAAAATCACGCAAAAGCGAAAGGCTATAGTCCATGGTGTCGGAGGGCATACTATAGTATGTCGTTTTTCACGATTTCGGAGGATTTTAAAAAAAAGGTGAAAATCACGCAAAAGCGAAAGGCTATAGTCCATGGTCTCGGACCGCATACTAGTATGTCGTTTTTCACGATTTTGGAGGATTTAAAAAAAAAAGGTGAAAATCACGCAAAAGCGAAAGGCTATAGTCCATGGTGTCGGAGGGCATACTATAGTATGTCGTTTTTCACGATTTCGGAGGATTAAAAAAAAAGGTGAAAATCACGCAAAAGCGAAAGGCTATAGTCCATGGTGTCGGAGGGCATACTATAGTATGTCGTTTTTCACGATTTCGGAGGATTTAAAAAAAAAGGTGAAAATCACGCAAAAGCGAAAGGCTATAGTCCATGGTGTCGGAGGGCATACTATAGTATGTGGTTTTTCACGATTTCGGAGGATTTAAAAAAAAAGGTGAAAATCACGCAAAAGCGAAAGGCTATAGTCCATGGTGTCGGAGGGCATACTATAGTATGTCGTTTTTCACGATTTCGGAGGATTTGAAAAAAAGGTGAAAATCACGCAAAAGCGAAAGGCTATAGTCCATGGTGTCGGAGAGCATACTATAGTATGTCGTTTTTAACGATTTCGGAGGATTTAAAAAAAAAGGTGAAAATCACGCAAAAGCAAAAGGCTATAGTCCATGGTGTCGGAGGGCATACTATAGTATGTCGTTTTTCACGATTTCGGAGGATTAAAAAAAAAGGTGAAAATCACGCAAAAGCGAAAGGCTATAGTCCATGGTGTCGGAGGGCATACTATAGTATGTCGTTTTTCACGATTTCGGAGGATTTGAAAAAAAGGTGAAAATCACGCAAAAGCGAAAGGCTATAGTCCATGGTGTCGGAGGGCATACTATAGTATGTCGTTTTTCACGATTTCGGAGGATTTAAAAAAAAAGGTGAAAATCACGCAAAAGCGAAAGGCTATAGTCCATGGTGTCGGAGGGCATACTATAGTATGTCGTTTTTCACGATTTCGGAGGATTTGAAAAAAAAGGTGAAAATCACGCAAAAGCGAAAGGCTATAGTCCATGGTGTCGGAGGGCATACTATAGTATGTCGTTTTTCACGATTTCGGAGGATTAAAAAAAAAGGTGAAAATCACGCAAAAGCGAAAGGCTATAGTCCATGGTGTCGGACCGCATACTAGTATGTCGTTTTTCACGATTTTGGAGGATTTAAAAAAAAAAAGGTGAAAATCACGCAAAAGCGAAAGGCTATAGTCCATGGTGTCGGAGGGCATACTATAGTATGTCGTTTTTCACGATTTCGGAGGATTTAAAAAAAAAGGTGAAAATCACGCAAAAGCGAAAGGCTATAGTCCATGGTCTCGGACCGCATACTAGTATGTCGTTTTTCACGATTTTGGAGGATTTAAAAAAAAAAGGTGAAAATCACGCAAAAGCGAAAGGCTATAGTCCATGGTGTCGGAGGGCATACTATAGTATGTCGTTTTTCAAGATTTCGGAGGATTTAAAAAAAAAAGGTGAAAATCACGCAAAAGCGAAAGGCTATAGTCCATGGTGTCGGAGGGCATACTATAGTATGTGGTTTTTCACGATTTCGGAGGATTTAAAAAAAAAGGTGAAAATCACGCAAAAGCGAAAGGCTATAGTCCATGGTGTCGGAGGGCATACTATAGTATGTCGTTTTTCACGATTTCGGAGGATTTGAAAAAAAGGTGAAAATCACGCAAAAGCGAAAGGCTATAGTCCATGGTGTCGGAGAGCATACTATAGTATGTCGTTTTTAACGATTTCGGAGGATTAAAAAAAAAGGTGAAAATCACGCAAAAGCAAAAGGCTATAGTCCATGGTGTCGGAGGGCATACTATAGTATGTCGTTTTTCACGATTTCGGAGGATTAAAAAAAAAGGTGAAAATCACGCAAAAGCGAAAGGCTATAGTCCATGGTGTCGGAGGGCATACTATAGTATGTCGTTTTTCACGATTTCGGAGGATTTGAAAAAAAGGTGAAAATCACGCAAAAGCAAAAGGCTATAGTCCATGGTGTCGGAGGGCATACTATAGTATGTCGTTTTTCACGATTTCGGAGGATTTTAAAAAAAAGGTGAAAATCACGCAAAAGCGAAAGGCTATAGTCCATGGTCTCGGACCGCATACTAGTATGTCGTTTTTCACGATTTCGGAGGATTTAAAAAAAAAGGTGAAAATCACGCAAAAGCGAAAGGCTATAGTCCATGGTGTCGGAGGGCATACTATAGTATGTCGTTTTTCACGATTTCGGAGGATTTGAAAAAAAGGTGAAAATCACGCAAAAGCGAAAGGCTATAGTCCATGGTGTCGGAGGGCATACTATAGTATGTCGTTTTTCACGATTTTGGAGGATTTGAAAAAAAGGTGAAAAGCACGCAAAAGCGAAAGGCTATAGTCCATGGTGTCGGAGGGCATACTATAGTATGTCGTTTTTCACGATTTCGGAGGATTTGAAAAAAAGGTGAAAATCACGCAAAAGCGAAAGGCTATAGTCCATGGTGTCGGAGGGCATACTATAGTATGTCGTTTTTCACGATTTCGGAGGATTTAAAAAAAAAGGTGAAAATCACGCAAAAGCGAAAGGCTATAGTCCATGGTGTCGGAGGGCATACTATAGTATGTCGTTTTTCACGATTTCGGAGGATTTGAAAAAAAGGTGAAAATCACGCAAAAGCGAAAGGCTATAGTCCATGGTGTCGGAGGGCATACTATAGTATGTCGTTTTTCACGATTTCGGAGGATTTAAAAAAAAAGGTGAAAATCACGCAAAAGCGAAAGGCTATAGTCCATGGTGTCGGAGGGCATACTATAGTATGTCGTTTTTCACGATTTCGGAGGATTTAAAAAAAAGGTGAAAATCACGCAAAAGCGAAAGGCTATAGTCCATGGTGTCGGAGGGCATACTATAGTATGTCGTTTTTCACGATTTCGGAGGATTTGAAAAAAAGGTGAAAATCACGCAAAAGCGAAAGGCTATAGTCCATGGTGTCGGAGGGCATACTATAGTATGTCGTTTTTCACGATTTCGGAGGATTTGAAAAAAAGGTGAAAATCACGCAAAAGCGAAAGGCTATAGTCCATGGTGTCGGAGGGCATACTATAGTATGTCGTTTTTCACGATTTCGGAGGATTAAAAAAAAAGGTGAAAATCACGCAAAAGCGAAAGGCTATAGTCCATGGTGTCGGAGGGCATACTATAGTATGTCGTTTTTCACGATTTCGGAGGATTTGAAAAAAAGGTGAAAATCACGCAAAAGCGAAAGGCTATAGTCCATGGTGTCGGAGAGCATACTATAGTATGTCGTTTTTAACGATTTCGGAGGATTTAAAAAAAAAGGTGAAAATCATGCAAAAGCAAAAGGCTATAGTCCATGGTGTCGGAGGGCATACTATAGTATGTCGTTTTTCACGATTTCGGAGGATTAAAAAAAAAGGTGAAAATCACGCAAAAGCGAAAGGCTATAGTCCATGGTGTCGGAGGGCATACTATAGTATGTCGTTTTTCACGATTTCGGAGGATTTAAAAAAAAAGGTGAAAATCACGCAAAAGCGAAAGGCTATAGTCCATGGTGTCGGAGGGCATACTATAGTATGTGGTTTTTCACGATTTCGGAGGATTTAAAAAAAAAAGGTGAAAATCACGCAAAAGCGAAAGGCTATAGTCCATGGTGTCGGAGGGCATACTATAGTATGTCGTTTTTCACGATTTCGGAGGATTTGAAAAAAAGGTGAAAATCACGCAAAAGCGAAAGGCTATAGTCCATGGTGTCGGAGAGCATACTATAGTATGTCGTTTTTAACGATTTCGGAGGATTTAAAAAAAAAGGTGAAAATCACGCAAAAGCAAAAGGCTATAGTCCATGGTGTCGGAGGGCATACTATAGTATGTCGTTTTTCACGATTTCGGAGGATTAAAAAAAAAGGTGAAAATCACGCAAAAGCGAAAGGCTATAGTCCATGGTGTCGGAGGGCATACTATAGTATGTCGTTTTTCACGATTTCGGAGGATTTGAAAAAAAGGTGAAAATCACGCAAAAGCGAAAGGCTATAGTCCATGGTGTCGGAGGGCATACTATAGTATGTCGTTTTTCACGATTTCGGAGGATTTAAAAAAAAAGGTGAAAATCACGCAAAAGCGAAAGGCTATAGTCCATGGTGTCGGAGGGCATACTATAGTATGTCGTTTTTCACGATTTCGGAGGATTTGAAAAAAAGGTGAAAATCACGCAAAAGCGAAAGGCTATAGTCCATGGTGTCGGAGGGCATACTATAGTATGTCGTTTTTCACGATTTCGGAGGATTTGAAAAAAAGGTGAAAATCACGCAAAAGCGAAAGGCTATAGTCCATGGTGTCGGAGGGCATACTATAGTATGTCGTTTTTCACGATTTCGGAGGATTAAAAAAAAAGGTGAAAATCACGCAAAAGCGAAAGGCTATAGTCCATGGTGTCGGACCGCATACTAGTATGTCGTTTTTCACGATTTTGGAGGATTTAAAAAAAAAAAGGTGAAAATCACGCAAAAGCGAAAGGCTATAGTCCATGGTGTCGGAGGGCATACTATAGTATGTCGTTTTTCACGATTTCGGAGGATTTAAAAAAAAAGGTGAAAATCACGCAAAAGCGAAAGGCTATAGTCCATGGTGTCGGAGGGCATACTATAGTATGTCGTTTTTCACGATTTCGGAGGATTTGAAAAAAAGGTGAAAATCACGCAAAAGCGAAAGGCTATAGTCCATGGTGTCGGAGGGCATACTATAGTATGTCGTTTTTCACGATTTTGGAGGATTTGAAAAAAAGGTGAAAATCACGCAAAAGCGAAAGGCTATAGTCCATGGTGTCGGAGGGCATACTATAGTATGTCGTTTTTCACGATTTCGGAGGATTAAAAAAAAAGGTGAAAATCACGCAAAAGCGAAAGGCTATAGTCCATGGTGTCGGACCGCATACTAGTATGTCGTTTTTCACGATTTTGGAGGATTTTTAAAAAAAAAGGTGAAAATCACGCAAAAGCGAAAGGCTATAGTCCATGGTGTCGGAGGGCATACTATAGTATGTCGTTTTTCACGATTTCGGAGGATTTAAAAAAAAAAGGTGAAAATCACGCAAAAGCGAAAGGCTATAGTCCATGGTGTCGGAGGGCATACTATAGTATGTGGTTTTTCACGATTTCGGAGGATTTAAAAAAAAAGGTGAAAATCACGCAAAAGCGAAAGGCTATAGTCCATGGTGTCGGAGGGCATACTATAGTATGTCGTTTTTCACGATTTCGGAGGATTTGAAAAAAAGGTGAAAATCACGCAAAAGCGAAAGGCTATAGTCCATGGTGTCGGAGGGCATACTATAGTATGTCGTTTTTCACGATTTCGGAGGATTTAAAAAAAAAGGTGAAAATCACGCAAAAGCGAAAGGCTATAGTCCATGGTCTCGGACCGCATACTAGTATGTCGTTTTTCACGATTTCGGAGGATTTTAAAAAAAAAAGGTGAAAATCACGCAAAAGCGAAAGGCTATAGTCCATGGTGTCGGAGGGCATACTATAGTATGTCGTTTTTCACGATTTCGGAGGATTTGAAAAAAAGGTGAAAATCACGCAAAAGCGAAAGGCTATAGTCCATGGTGTCGGAGGGCATACTATAGTATGTCGTTTTTCACGATTTTGGAGGATTTGAAAAAAAGGTGAAAAGCACGCAAAAGCGAAAGGCTATAGTCCATGGTGTCGGAGGGCATACTATAGTATGTCGTTTTTCACGATTTCGGAGGATTTGAAAAAAAGGTGAAAATCACGCAAAAGCGAAAGGCTATAGTCCATGGTGTCGGAGGGCATACTATAGTATGTCGTTTTTCACGATTTTGGAGGATTTGAAAAAAAGGTGAAAATCACGCAAAAGCGAAAGGCTATAGTCCATGGTGTCGGAGGGCATACTATAGTATGTCGTTTTTCACGATTTCGGAGGATTTAAAAAAAAAGGTGAAAATCACGCAAAAGCGAAAGGCTATAGTCCATGGTGTCGGAGGGCATACTATAGTATGTCGTTTTTCACGATTTCGGAGGATTTTAAAAAAAGGTGAAAATCACGCAAAAGCGAAAGGCTATAGTCCATGGTGTCGGAGGGCATACTATAGTATGTCGTTTTTCACGATTTCGGAGGATTTGAAAAAAAGGTGAAAATCACGCAAAAGCGAAAGGCTATAGTCCATGGTGTCGGAGGGCATACTATAGTATGTCGTTTTTCACGATTTCGGAGGATTTGAAAAAAAGGTGAAAATCACGCAAAAGCGAAAGGCTATAGTCCATGGTGTCGGAGGGCATACTATAGTATGTCGTTTTTCACGATTTCGGAGGATTAAAAAAAAAGGTGAAAATCACGCAAAAGCGAAAGGCTATAGTCCATGGTGTCGGAGGGCATACTATAGTATGTCGTTTTTCACGATTTCGGAGGATTTGAAAAAAAGGTGAAAATCACGCAAAAGCGAAAGGCTATAGTCCATGGTGTCGGAGAGCATACTATAGTATGTCGTTTTTAACGATTTCGGAGGATTTAAAAAAAAAGGTGAAAATCACGCAAAAGCAAAAGGCTATAGTCCATGGTGTCGGAGGGCATACTATAGTATGTCGTTTTTCACGATTTCGGAGGATTAAAAAAAAAGGTGAAAATCACGCAAAAGCGAAAGGCTATAGTCCATGGTGTCGGAGGGCATACTATAGTATGTCGTTTTTCACGATTTCGGAGGATTTAAAAAAAAAGGTGAAAATCACGCAAAAGCGAAAGGCTATAGTCCATGGTGTCGGAGGGCATACTATAGTATGTGGTTTTTCACGATTTCGGAGGATTTAAAAAAAAAGGTGAAAATCACGCAAAAGCGAAAGGCTATAGTCCATGGTGTCGGAGGGCATACTATAGTATGTCGTTTTTCACGATTTCGGAGGATTTGAAAAAAAGGTGAAAATCACGCAAAAGCGAAAGGCTATAGTCCATGGTGTCGGAGAGCATACTATAGTATGTCGTTTTTAACGATTTCGGAGGATTAAAAAAAAAAGGTGAAAATCACGCAAAAGCAAAAGGCTATAGTCCATGGTGTCGGAGGGCATACTATAGTATGTCGTTTTTCACGATTTCGGAGGATTAAAAAAAAAGGTGAAAATCACGCAAAAGCGAAAGGCTATAGTCCATGGTGTCGGAGGGCATACTATAGTATGTCGTTTTTCACGATTTCGGAGGATTAAAAAAAAAGGTGAAAATCACGCAAAAGCGAAAGGCTATAGTCCATGGTGTCGGAGGGCATACTATAGTATGTCGTTTTTCACGATTTCGGAGGATTTAAAAAAAAAGGTGAAAATCACGCAAAAGCGAAAGGCTATAGTCCATGGTGTCGGAGGGCATACTATAGTATGTCGTTTTTCACGATTTCGGAGGATTTGAAAAAAAGGTGAAAATCACGCAAAAGCGAAAGGCTATAGTCCATGGTGTCGGAGGGCATACTATAGTATGTCGTTTTTCACGATTTCGGAGGATTTGAAAAAAAGGTGAAAATCACGCAAAAGCGAAAGGCTATAGTCCATGGTGTCGGAGGGCATACTATAGTATGTCGTTTTTCACGTTTTCGGAGGATTAAAAAAAAAGGTGAAAATCACGCAAAAGCGAAAGGCTATAGTCCATGGTGTCGGACCGCATACTAGTATGTCGTTTTTCACGATTTTGGAGGATTTAAAAAAAAAAAGGTGAAAATCACGCAAAAGCGAAAGGCTATAGTCCATGGTGTCGGAGGGCATACTATAGTATGTCGTTTTTCACGATTTCGGAGGATTTGAAAAAAAGGTGAAAATCACGCAAAAGCGAAAGGCTATAGTCCATGGTGTCGGAGGGCATACTATAGTATGTCGTTTTTCACGATTTCGGAGGATTAAAAAAAAAGGTGAAAATCACGCAAAAGCGAAAGGCTATAGTCCATGGTGTCGGACCGCATACTAGTATGTCGTTTTTCACGATTTTGGAGGATTTAAAAAAAAAAAAGGTGAAAATCACGCAAAAGCGAAAGGCTATAGTCCATGGTGTCGGAGGGCATACTATAGTATGTCGTTTTTCACGATTTCGGAGGATTTAAAAAAAAAAGGTGAAAATCACGCAAAAGCGAAAGGCTATAGTCCATGGTGTCGGAGGGCATACTATAGTATGTGGTTTTTCACGATTTCGGAGGATTTAAAAAAAAAGGTGAAAATCACGCAAAAGCGAAAGGCTATAGTCCATGGTGTCGGAGGGCATACTATAGTATGTCGTTTTTCACGATTTCGGAGGATTTGAAAAAAAGGTGAAAATCACGCAAAAGCGAAAGGCTATAGTCCATGGTGTCGGAGGGCATACTATAGTATGTCGTTTTTCACGATTTCGGAGGATTTAAAAAAAAGGTGAAAATCACGCAAAAGCGAAAGGCTATAGTCCATGGTCTCGGACCGCATACTAGTATGTCGTTTTTCACGATTTCGGAGGATTTTAAAAAAAAAAGGTCAAAATCACGCAAAAGCGAAAGGCGTGTCGGAGGGCATACTATAGCATGTCGTTTTTCACGATTTCGGAAGATTAAAAAAAAAGGTGAAAATCACGCAAAAGCGAAAGGCTATAGTCCATGGTGTCGGAGGGCATACTATAGTATGTGGTTTTTCACGATTTCGGAGGATTTAAAAAAAAAGGTGAAAATCACGCAAAAGCGAAAGGCTATAGTCCATGGTGTCGGAGGGCATACTATAGTATGTCGTTTTTCACGATTTCGGAGGATTTGAAAAAAAGGTGAAAATCACGCAAAAGCGAAAGGCTATAGTCCATGGTGTCGGAGAGCATACTATAGTATGTCGTTTTTAACGATTTCAGAGGATTTAAAAAAAAAAGGTGAAAATCACGCAAAAGCAAAAGGCTATAGTCCATGGTGTCGGAGGGCATACTATAGTATGTCGTTTTTCACGATTTCGGAGGATTAAAAAAAAAGGTGAAAATCACGCAAAAGCGAAAGGCTATAGTCCATGGTGTCGGAGGGCATACTATAGTATGTCGTTTTTCACGATTTCGGAGGATTTGAAAAAAAGGTGAAAATCACGCAAAAGCGAAAGGCTATAGTCCATGGTGTCGGAGGGCATACTATAGTATGTCGTTTTTCACGATTTCGGAGGATTTAAAAAAAAAGGTGAAAATCACGCAAAAGCGAAAGGCTATAGTCCATGGTGTCGGAGGGCATACTATAGTATGTCGTTTTTCACGATTTCGGAGGATTTGAAAAAAAGGTGAAAATCACGCAAAAGCGAAAGGCTATAGTCCATGGTGTCGGAGGGCATACTATAGTATGTCGTTTTTTCACGATTTCGGAGGATTTGAAAAAAAGGTGAAAATCACGCAAAAGCGAAAGGCTATAGTCCATGGTGTCGGAGGGCATACTATAGTATGTCGTTTTTCACGATTTCGGAGGATTAAAAAAAAAGGTGAAAATCACGCAAAAGCGAAAGGCTATAGTCCATGGTGTCGGACCGCATACTAGTATGTCGTTTTTCACGATTTTGGAGGATTTAAAAAAAAAAGGTGAAAATCACGCAAAAGCGAAAGGCTATAGTCCATGGTGTCGGAGGGCATACTATAGTATGTCGTTTTTCACGATTTCGGAGGATTTTTAAAAAAAAGGTGAAAATCACGCAAAAGCGAAAGGCTATAGTCCATGGTGTCGGAGGGCATACTATAGTATGTCGTTTTTCACGATTTCGGAGGATTTAAAAAAAAAAGGTGAAAATCACGCAAAAGCGAAAGGCTATAGTCCATGGTGTCGGAGGGCATACTATAGTATGTCGTTTTTCACGATTTCGGAGGATTTGAAAAAAAGGTGAAAATCACGCAAAAGCGAAAGGCTATAGTCCATGGTGTCGGAGGGCATACTATAGTATGTCGTTTTTCACGATTTCGGAGGATTTGAAAAAAAGGTGAAAATCACGCAAAAGCGAAAGGCTATAGTCCATGGTGTCGGAGGGCATACTATAGTATGTCGTTTTTCACGATTTCGGAGGATTAAAAAAAAAGGTGAAAATCACGCAAAAGCGAAAGGCTATAGTCCATGGTGTCGGACCGCATACTAGTATGTCGTTTTTCACGATTTTGGAGGATTTTAAAAAAAAAAGGTGAAAATCACGCAAAAGCGAAAGGCTATAGTCCATGGTGTCGGAGGGCATACTATAGTATGTCGTTTTTCACGATTTCGGAGGATTTGAAAAAAAGGTGAAAATCACGCAAAAGCGAAAGGCTATAGTCCATGGTGTCGGAGGGCATACTATAGTATGTCGTTTTTCACGATTTCGGAGGATTAAAAAAAAAGGTGAAAATCACGCAAAAGCGAAAGGCTATAGTCCATGGTGTCGGACCGCATACTAGTATGTCGTTTTTCACGATTTTGGAGGATTTAAAAAAAAAAAAGGTGAAAATCACGCAAAAGCGAAAGGCTATAGTCCATGGTGTCGGAGGGCATACTATAGTATGTCGTTTTTCACGATTTCGGAGGATTTTAAAAAAAAAGGTGAAAATCACGCAAAAGCGAAAGGCTATAGTCCATGGTGTCGGAGGGCATACTATAGTATGTGGTTTTTCACGATTTCGGAGGATTTAAAAAAAAAGGTGAAAATCACGCAAAAGCGAAAGGCTATAGTCCATGGTGTCGGAGGGCATACTATAGTATGTCGTTTTTCACGATTTCGGAGGATTTGAAAAAAAGGTGAAAATCACGCAAAAGCGAAAGGCTATAGTCCATGGTGTCGGAGGGCATACTATAGTATGTCGTTTTTCACGATTTCGGAGGATTTAAAAAAAAGGTGAAAATCACGCAAAAGCGAAAGGCTATAGTCCATGGTCTCGGACCGCATACTAGTATGTCGTTTTTCACGATTTCGGAGGATTTTAAAAAAAAAAGGTCAAAATCACGCAAAAGCGAAAGGCGTGTCGGAGGGCATACTATAGCATGTCGTTTTTCACGATTTCGGAAGATTAAAAAAAAAGGTGAAAATCACGCAAAAGCGAAAGGCTATAGTCCATGGTGTCGGAGGGCATACTATAGTATGTGGTTTTTCACGATTTCGGAGGATTTAAAAAAAAAGGTGAAAATCACGCAAAAGCGAAAGGCTATAGTCCATGGTGTCGGAGGGCATACTATAGTATGTCGTTTTTCACGATTTCGGAGGATTTGAAAAAAAGGTGAAAATCACGCAAAAGCGAAAGGCTATAGTCCATGGTGTCGGAGAGCATACTATAGTATGTCGTTTTTAACGATTTCAGAGGATTTTAAAAAAAAAGGTGAAAATCACGCAAAAGCAAAAGGCTATAGTCCATGGTGTCGGAGGGCATACTATAGTATGTCGTTTTTCACGATTTCGGAGGATTAAAAAAAAAGGTGAAAATCACGCAAAAGCGAAAGGCTATAGTCCATGGTGTCGGAGGGCATACTATAGTATGTCGTTTTTCACGATTTCGGAGGATTTGAAAAAAAGGTGAAAATCACGCAAAAGCGAAAGGCTATAGTCCATGGTGTCGGAGGGCATACTATAGTATGTCGTTTTTCACGATTTCGGAGGATTTAAAAAAAAAGGTGAAAATCACGCAAAAGCGAAAGGCTATAGTCCATGGTGTCGGAGGGCATACTATAGTATGTCGTTTTTCACGATTTCGGAGGATTAAAAAAAAAGGTGAAAATCACGCAAAAGCGAAAGGCTATAGTCCATGGTGTCGGACCGCATACTAGTATGTCGTTTTTCACGATTTTGGAGGATTTAAAAAAAAAAAAGGTGAAAATCACGCAAAAGCGAAAGGCTATAGTCCATGGTGTCGGAGGGCATACTATAGTATGTCGTTTTTCACGATTTCGGAGGATTTTAAAAAAAAAGGTGAAAATCACGCAAAAGCGAAAGGCTATAGTCCATGGTGTCGGAGGGCATACTATAGTATGTGGTTTTTCACGATTTCGGAGGATTTAAAAAAAAAGGTGAAAATCACGCAAAAGCGAAAGGCTATAGTCCATGGTGTCGGAGGGCATACTATAGTATGTCGTTTTTCACGATTTCGGAGGATTTGAAAAAAAGGTGAAAATCACGCAAAAGCGAAAGGCTATAGTCCATGGTGTCGGAGGGCATACTATAGTATGTCGTTTTTCACGATTTCGGAGGATTTAAAAAAAAGGTGAAAATCACGCAAAAGCGAAAGGCTATAGTCCATGGTCTCGGACCGCATACTAGTATGTCGTTTTTCACGATTTCGGAGGATTTTAAAAAAAAAAGGTCAAAATCACGCAAAAGCGAAAGGCGTGTCGGAGGGCATACTATAGCATGTCGTTTTTCACGATTTCGGAAGATTAAAAAAAAAGGTGAAAATCACGCAAAAGCGAAAGGCTATAGTCCATGGTGTCGGAGGGCATACTATAGTATGTGGTTTTTCACGATTTCGGAGGATTTAAAAAAAAAGGTGAAAATCACGCAAAAGCGAAAGGCTATAGTCCATGGTGTCGGAGGGCATACTATAGTATGTCGTTTTTCACGATTTCGGAGGATTTGAAAAAAAGGTGAAAATCACGCAAAAGCGAAAGGCTATAGTCCATGGTGTCGGAGAGCATACTATAGTATGTCGTTTTTAACGATTTCAGAGGATTTTAAAAAAAAAGGTGAAAATCACGCAAAAGCAAAAGGCTATAGTCCATGGTGTCGGAGGGCATACTATAGTATGTCGTTTTTCACGATTTCGGAGGATTAAAAAAAAAGGTGAAAATCACGCAAAAGCGAAAGGCTATAGTCCATGGTGTCGGAGGGCATACTATAGTATGTCGTTTTTCACGATTTCGGAGGATTTGAAAAAAAGGTGAAAATCACGCAAAAGCGAAAGGCTATAGTCCATGGTGTCGGAGGGCATACTATAGTATGTCGTTTTTCACGATTTCGGAGGATTTAAAAAAAAAGGTGAAAATCACGCAAAAGCGAAAGGCTATAGTCCATGGTGTCGGAGGGCATACTATAGTATGTCGTTTTTCACGATTTCGGAGGATTTGAAAAAAAGGTGAAAATCACGCAAAAGCGAAAGGCTATAGTCCATGGTGTCGGAGGGCATACTATAGTATGTCGTTTTTTCACGATTTCGGAGGATTTGAAAAAAAGGTGAAAATCACGCAAAAGCGAAAGGCTATAGTCCATGGTGTCGGAGGGCATACTATAGTATGTCGTTTTTCACGATTTCGGAGGATTAAAAAAAAAGGTGAAAATCACGCAAAAGCGAAAGGCTATAGTCCATGGTGTCGGACCGCATACTAGTATGTCGTTTTTCACGATTTTGGAGGATTTTAAAAAAAAAGGTGAAAATCACGCAAAAGCGAAAGGCTATAGTCCATGGTGTCGGAGGGCATACTATAGTATGTCGTTTTTCACGATTTCGGAGGATTTTTAAAAAAAAGGTGAAAATCACGCAAAAGCGAAAGGCTATAGTCCATGGTGTCGGAGGGCATACTATAGTATGTCGTTTTTCACGATTTCGGAGGATTTGAAAAAAAGGTGAAAATCACGCAAAAGCGAAAGGCTATAGTCCATGGTGTCGGAGGGCATACTATAGTATGTCGTTTTTCACGATTTCGGAGGATTTAAAAAAAAAGGTGAAAATCACGCAAAAGCGAAAGGCTATAGTCCATGGTGTCGGAGGGCATACTATAGTATGTCGTTTTTCACGATTTCGGAGGATTTGAAAAAAAGGTGAAAATCACGCAAAAGCGAAAGGCTATAGTCCATGGTGTCGGAGGGCATACTATAGTATGTCGTTTTTCACGATTTTGGAGGATTTGAAAAAAAGGTGAAAATCACGCAAAAGCGAAAGGCTATAGTCCATGGTGTCGGAGGGCATACTATAGTATGTCGTTTTTCACGATTTCGGAGGATTAAAAAAAAAGGTGAAAATCACGCAAAAGCGAAAGGCTATAGTCCATGGTGTCGGACCGCATACTAGTATGTCGTTTTTCACGATTTTGGAGGATTTTTAAAAAAAAAGGTGAAAATCACGCAAAAGCGAAAGGCTATAGTCCATGGTGTCGGAGGGCATACTATAGTATGTCGTTTTTCACGATTTCGGAGGATTTAAAAAAAAAAGGTGAAAATCACGCAAAAGCGAAAGGCTATAGTCCATGGTGTCGGAGGGCATACTATAGTATGTGGTTTTTCACGATTTCGGAGGATTTAAAAAAAAAGGTGAAAATCACGCAAAAGCGAAAGGCTATAGTCCATGGTGTCGGAGGGCATACTATAGTATGTCGTTTTTCACGATTTCGGAGGATTTGAAAAAAAGGTGAAAATCACGCAAAAGCGAAAGGCTATAGTCCATGGTGTCGGAGGGCATACTATAGTATGTCGTTTTTCACGATTTCGGAGGATTTTAAAAAAAAGGTGAAAATCACGCAAAAGCGAAAGGCTATAGTCCATGGTCTCGGACCGCATACTAGTATGTCGTTTTTCACGATTTCGGAGGATTTTTAAAAAAAAAGGTGAAAATCACGCAAAAGCGAAAGGCTATAGTCCATGGTGTCGGAGGGCATACTATAGTATGTCGTTTTTCACGATTTCGGAGGATTTGAAAAAAAGGTGAAAATCACGCAAAAGCGAAAGGCTATAGTCCATGGTGTCGGAGGGCATACTATAGTATGTCGTTTTTCACGATTTTGGAGGATTTGAAAAAAAGGTGAAAAGCACGCAAAAGCGAAAGGCTATAGTCCATGGTGTCGGAGGGCATACTATAGTATGTCGTTTTTCACGATTTCGGAGGATTTGAAAAAAAGGTGAAAATCACGCAAAAGCGAAAGGCTATAGTCCATGGTGTCGGAGGGCATACTATAGTATGTCGTTTTTCACGATTTCGGAGGATTTAAAAAAAAAGGTGAAAATCACGCAAAAGCGAAAGGCTATAGTCCATGGTGTCAGAGGGCATACTATAGTATGTCGTTTTTCACGATTTCGGAGGATTTTAAAAAAAGGTGAAAATCACGCAAAAGCGAAAGGCTATAGTCCATGGTGTCGGAGGGCATACTATAGTATGTCGTTTTTCACGATTTCGGAGGATTTGAAAAAAAGGTGAAAATCACGCAAAAGCGAAAGGCTATAGTCCATGGTGTCGGAGGGCATACTATAGTATGTCGTTTTTCACGATTTCGGAGGATTTGAAAAAAAGGTGAAAATCACGCAAAAGCGAAAGGCTATAGTCCATGGTGTCGGAGGGCATACTATAGTATGTCGTTTTTCACGATTTCGGAGGATTAAAAAAAAAGGTGAAAATCACGCAAAAGCGAAAGGCTATAGTCCATGGTGTCGGAGGGCATACTATAGTATGTCGTTTTTCACGATTTCGGAGGATTTGAAAAAAAGGTGAAAATCACGCAAAAGCGAAAGGCTATAGTCCATGGTGTCGGAGAGCATACTATAGTATGTCGTTTTTAACGATTTCGGAGGATTTAAAAAAAAAGGTGAAAATCACGCAAAAGCAAAAGGCTATAGTCCATGGTGTCGGAGGGCATACTATAGTATGTCGTTTTTCACGATTTCGGAGGATTTTAAAAAAAAGGTGAAAATCACGCAAAAGCAAAAGGCTATAGTCCATGGTGTCGGAGGGCATACTATAGTATGTCGTTTTTCACGATTTCGGAGGATTAAAAAAAAAGGTGAAAATCACGCAAAAGCGAAAGGCTATAGTCCATGGTGTCGGAGGGCATACTATAGTATGTCGTTTTTCACGATTTCGGAGGATTTGAAAAAAAGGTGAAAATCACGCAAAAGCGAAAGGCTATAGTCCATGGTGTCGGAGAGCATACTATAGTATGTCGTTTTTAACGATTTCGGAGGATTTAAAAAAAAAGGTGAAAATCACGCAAAAGCAAAAGGCTATAGTCCATGGTGTCGGAGGGCATACTATAGTATGTCGTTTTTCACGATTTCGGAGGATTTTAAAAAAAAGGTGAAAATCACGCAAAAGCAAAAGGCTATAGTCCATGGTGTCGGAGGGCATACTATAGTATGTCGTTTTTCACGATTTCGGAGGATTAAAAAAAAAGGTGAAAATCACGCAAAAGCGAAAGGCTATAGTCCATGGTGTCGGAGGGCATACTATAGTATGTCGTTTTTCACGATTTCGGAGGATTTGAAAAAAAGGTGAAAATCACGCAAAAGCGAAAGGCTATAGTCCATGGTGTCGGAGGGCATACTATAGTATGTCGTTTTTCACGATTTCGGAGGATTTAAAAAAAAAGGTGAAAATCACGCAAAAGCGAAAGGCTATAGTCCATGGTGTCGGAGGGCATACTATAGTATGTCGTTTTTCACGATTTCGGAGGATTTGAAAAAAAGGTGAAAATCACGCAAAAGCGAAAGGCTATAGTCCATGGTGTCGGAGGGCATACTATAGTATGTCGTTTTTTCACGATTTCGGAGGATTTGAAAAAAAGGTGAAAATCACGCAAAAGCGAAAGGCTATAGTCCATGGTGTCGGAGGGCATACTATAGTATGTCGTTTTTCACGATTTCGGAGGATTAAAAAAAAAGGTGAAAATCACGCAAAAGCGAAAGGCTATAGTCCATGGTGTCGGACCGCATACTAGTATGTCGTTTTTCACGATTTTGGAGGATTTTAAAAAAAAAGGTGAAAATCACGCAAAAGCGAAAGGCTATAGTCCATGGTGTCGGAGGGCATACTATAGTATGTCGTTTTTCACGATTTCGGAGGATTTTTAAAAAAAAGGTGAAAATCACGCAAAAGCGAAAGGCTATAGTCCATGGTGTCGGAGGGCATACTATAGTATGTCGTTTTTCACGATTTCGGAGGATTTGAAAAAAAGGTGAAAATCACGCAAAAGCGAAAGGCTATAGTCCATGGTGTCGGAGGGCATACTATAGTATGTCGTTTTTCACGATTTCGGAGGATTTAAAAAAAAAGGTGAAAATCACGCAAAAGCGAAAGGCTATAGTCCATGGTGTCGGAGGGCATACTATAGTATGTCGTTTTTCACGATTTCGGAGGATTTGAAAAAAAGGTGAAAATCACGCAAAAGCGAAAGGCTATAGTCCATGGTGTCGGAGGGCATACTATAGTATGTCGTTTTTCACGATTTTGGAGGATTTGAAAAAAAGGTGAAAATCACGCAAAAGCGAAAGGCTATAGTCCATGGTGTCGGAGGGCATACTATAGTATGTCGTTTTTCACGATTTCGGAGGATTAAAAAAAAAGGTGAAAATCACGCAAAAGCGAAAGGCTATAGTCCATGGTGTCGGACCGCATACTAGTATGTCGTTTTTCACGATTTTGGAGGATTTTTAAAAAAAAAGGTGAAAATCACGCAAAAGCGAAAGGCTATAGTCCATGGTGTCGGAGGGCATACTATAGTATGTCGTTTTTCACGATTTCGGAGGATTTAAAAAAAAAAGGTGAAAATCACGCAAAAGCGAAAGGCTATAGTCCATGGTGTCGGAGGGCATACTATAGTATGTGGTTTTTCACGATTTCGGAGGATTTAAAAAAAAAGGTGAAAATCACGCAAAAGCGAAAGGCTATAGTCCATGGTGTCGGAGGGCATACTATAGTATGTCGTTTTTCACGATTTCGGAGGATTTGAAAAAAAGGTGAAAATCACGCAAAAGCGAAAGGCTATAGTCCATGGTGTCGGAGGGCATACTATAGTATGTCGTTTTTCACGATTTCGGAGGATTTTAAAAAAAAGGTGAAAATCACGCAAAAGCGAAAGGCTATAGTCCATGGTCTCGGACCGCATACTAGTATGTCGTTTTTCACGATTTCGGAGGATTTTTAAAAAAAAAGGTGAAAATCACGCAAAAGCGAAAGGCTATAGTCCATGGTGTCGGAGGGCATACTATAGTATGTCGTTTTTCACGATTTCGGAGGATTTGAAAAAAAGGTGAAAATCACGCAAAAGCGAAAGGCTATAGTCCATGGTGTCGGAGGGCATACTATAGTATGTCGTTTTTCACGATTTTGGAGGATTTGAAAAAAAGGTGAAAAGCACGCAAAAGCGAAAGGCTATAGTCCATGGTGTCGGAGGGCATACTATAGTATGTCGTTTTTCACGATTTCGGAGGATTTGAAAAAAAGGTGAAAATCACGCAAAAGCGAAAGGCTATAGTCCATGGTGTCGGAGGGCATACTATAGTATGTCGTTTTTCACGATTTCGGAGGATTTAAAAAAAAAGGTGAAAATCACGCAAAAGCGAAAGGCTATAGTCCATGGTGTCAGAGGGCATACTATAGTATGTCGTTTTTCACGATTTCGGAGGATTTAAAAAAAAGGTGAAAATCACGCAAAAGCGAAAGGCTATAGTCCATGGTGTCGGAGGGCATACTATAGTATGTCGTTTTTCACGATTTCGGAGGATTTGAAAAAAAGGTGAAAATCACGCAAAAGCGAAAGGCTATAGTCCATGGTGTCGGAGGGCATACTATAGTATGTCGTTTTTCACGATTTCGGAGGATTTGAAAAAAAGGTGAAAATCACGCAAAAGCGAAAGGCTATAGTCCATGGTGTCGGAGGGCATACTATAGTATGTCGTTTTTCACGATTTCGGAGGATTAAAAAAAAAGGTGAAAATCACGCAAAAGCGAAAGGCTATAGTCCATGGTGTCGGAGGGCATACTATAGTATGTCGTTTTTCACGATTTCGGAGGATTTGAAAAAAAGGTGAAAATCACGCAAAAGCGAAAGGCTATAGTCCATGGTGTCGGAGAGCATACTATAGTATGTCGTTTTTAACGATTTCGGAGGATTTAAAAAAAAAGGTGAAAATCACGCAAAAGCAAAAGGCTATAGTCCATGGTGTCGGAGGGCATACTATAGTATGTCGTTTTTCACGATTTCGGAGGATTAAAAAAAAAGGTGAAAATCACGCAAAAGCGAAAGGCTATAGTCCATGGTGTCGGAGGGCATACTATAGTATGTCGTTTTTCACGATTTCGGAGGATTTAAAAAAAAAGGTGAAAATCACGCAAAAGCGAAAGGCTATAGTCCATGGTGTCGGAGGGCATACTATAGTATGTGGTTTTTCACGATTTCGGAGGATTTAAAAAAAAAGGTGAAAATCACGCAAAAGCGAAAGGCTATAGTCCATGGTGTCGGAGGGCATACTATAGTATGTCGTTTTTCACGATTTCGGAGGATTTGAAAAAAAGGTGAAAATCACGCAAAAGCGAAAGGCTATAGTCCATGGTGTCGGAGGGCATACTATAGTATGTCGTTTTTCACGATTTCGGAGGATTTGAAAAAAAGGTGAAAATCACGCAAAAGCGAAAGGCTATAGTCCATGGTGTCGGAGGGCATACTATAGTATGTCGTTTTTCACGATTTCGGAGGATTAAAAAAAAAGGTGAAAATCACGCAAAAGCGAAAGGCTATAGTCCATGGTGTCGGACCGCATACTAGTATGTCGTTTTTCACGATTTTGGAGGATTTTTAAAAAAAAAGGTGAAAATCACGCAAAAGCGAAAGGCTATAGTCCATGGTGTCGGAGGGCATACTATAGTATGTCGTTTTTCACGATTTCGGAGGATTTGAAAAAAAGGTGAAAATCACGCAAAAGCGAAAGGCTATAGTCCATGGTGTCGGAGGGCATACTATAGTATGTCGTTTTTCACGATTTCGGAGGATTAAAAAAAAAGGTGAAAATCACGCAAAAGCGAAAGGCTATAGTCCATGGTGTCGGACCGCATACTAGTATGTCGTTTTTCACGATTTCGTAGGATTTAAAAAAAAAAAAAGGTGAAAATCACGCAAAAGCGAAAGGCTATAGTCCATGGTGTCGGAGGGCATACTATAGTATGTCGTTTTTCACGATTTCGGAGGATTTAAAAAAAAAAGGTGAAAATCACGCAAAAGCGAAAGGCTATAGTCCATGGTGTCGGAGGGCATACTATAGTATGTGGTTTTTCACGATTTCGGAGGATTTAAAAAAAAAGGTGAAAATCACGCAAAAGCGAAAGGCTATAGTCCATGGTGTCGGAGGGCATACTATAGTATGTCGTTTTTCACGATTTCGGAGGATTTGAAAAAAAGGTGAAAATCACGCAAAAGCGAAAGGCTATAGTCCATGGTGTCGGAGGGCATACTATAGTATGTCGTTTTTCACGATTTCGGAGGATTTAAAAAAAAAGGTGAAAATCACGCAAAAGCGAAAGGCTATAGTCCATGGTCTCGGACCGCATACTAGTATGTCGTTTTTCACGATTTCGGAGGATTTTTAAAAAAAAAGGTGAAAATCACGCAAAAGCGAAAGGCGTGTCGGAGGGCATACTATAGCATGTCGTTTTTCACGATTTCGGAAGATTAAAAAAAAAAGGTGAAAATCACGCAAAAGCGAAAGGCTATAGTCCATGGTGTCGGAGGGCATACTATAGTATGTGGTTTTTCACGATTTCGGAGGATTTAAAAAAAAAGGTGAAAATCACGCAAAAGCGAAAGGCTATAGTCCATGGTGTCGGAGGGCATACTATAGTATGTCGTTTTTCACGATTTCGGAGGATTTGAAAAAAAGGTGAAAATCACGCAAAAGCGAAAGGCTATAGTCCATGGTGTCGGAGAGCATACTATAGTATGTCGTTTTTAACGATTTCAGAGGATTTAAAAAAAAAGGTGAAAATCACGCAAAAGCAAAAGGCTATAGTCCATGGTGTCGGAGGGCATACTATAGTATGTCGTTTTTCACGATTTCGGAGGATTAAAAAAAAAGGTGAAAATCACGCAAAAGCGAAAGGCTATAGTCCATGGTGTCGGAGGGCATACTATAGTATGTCGTTTTTCACGATTTCGGAGGATTTGAAAAAAAGGTAAAAATCACGCAAAAGCGAAAGGCTATAGTCCATGGTGTCGGAGGGCATACTATAGTATGTCGTTTTTCACGATTTCGGAGGATTTGAAAAAAAGGTGAAAATCACGCAAAAGCGAAAGGCTATAGTCCATGGTGTCGGAGGGCATACTATAGTATGTCGTTTTTCACGATTTCGGAGGATTTGAAAAAAAGGTGAAAATCACGCAAAAGCGAAAGGCTATAGTCCATGGTGTCGGAGGGCATACTATAGTATGTCGTTTTTCACGATTTCGGAGGATTAAAAAAAAAGGTGAAAATCACGCAAAAGCGAAAGGCTATAGTCCATGGTGTCGGACCGCATACTAGTATGTCGTTTTTCACGATTTTGGAGGATTTAAAAAAAAAAAGGTGAAAATCACGCAAAAGCGAAAGGCTATAGTCCATGGTGTCGGAGGGCATACTATAGTATGTCGTTTTTCACGATTTCGGAGGATTTTTAAAAAAAAGGTGAAAATCACGCAAAAGCGAAAGGCTATAGTCCATGGTGTCGGAGGGCATACTATAGTATGTCGTTTTTCACGATTTCGGAGGATTTGAAAAAAAGGTGAAAATCACGCAAAAGCGAAAGGCTATAGTCCATGGTGTCGGAGGGCATACTATAGTATGTCGTTTTTCACGATTTCGGAGGATTTAAAAAAAAAGGTGAAAATCACGCAAAAGCGAAAGGCTATAGTCCATGGTGTCGGAGGGCATACTATAGTATGTCGTTTTTCACGATTTCGGAGGATTTGAAAAAAAGGTGAAAATCACGCAAAAGCGAAAGGCTATAGTCCATGGTGTCGGAGGGCATACTATAGTATGTCGTTTTTCACGATTTCGGAGGATTTGAAAAAAAGGTGAAAATCACGCAAAAGCGAAAGGCTATAGTCCATGGTGTCGGAGGGCATACTATAGTATGTCGTTTTTCACGATTTCGGAGGATTAAAAAAAAAGGTGAAAATCACGCAAAAGCGAAAGGCTATAGTCCATGGTGTCGGACCGCATACTAGTATGTCGTTTTTCACGATTTTGGAGGATTTTTAAAAAAAAAAGGTGAAAATCACGCAAAAGCGAAAGGCTATAGTCCATGGTGTCGGAGGGCATACTATAGTATGTCGTTTTTCACGATTTCGGAGGATTTAAAAAAAAAAGGTGAAAATCACGCAAAAGCGAAAGGCTATAGTCCATGGTGTCGGAGGGCATACTATAGTATGTGGTTTTTCACGATTTCGGAGGATTTTAAAAAAAAAGGTGAAAATCACGCAAAAGCGAAAGGCTATAGTCCATGGTGTCGGAGGGCATACTATAGTATGTCGTTTTTCACGATTTCGGAGGATTTGAAAAAAAGGTGAAAATCACGCAAAAGCGAAAGGCTATAGTCCATGGTGTCGGAGGGCATACTATAGTATGTCGTTTTTCACGATTTCGGAGGATTTAAAAAAAAAGGTGAAAATCACGCAAAAGCGAAAGGCTATAGTCCATGGTCTCGGACCGCATACTAGTATGTCGTTTTTCACGATTTCGGAGGATTTAAAAAAAAAAGGTGAAAATCACGCAAAAGCGAAAGGCGTGTCGGAGGGCATACTATAGTATGTCGTTTTTCACGATTTCGGAAGATTAAAAAAAAAGGTGAAAATCACGCAAAAGCGAAAGGCTATAGTCCATGGTGTCGGAGGGCATACTATAGTATGTCGTTTTTCACGATTTCGGAGGATTTGAAAAAAAGGTGAAAATCACGCAAAAGCGAAAGGCTATAGTCCATGGTGTCGGAGGGCATACTATAGTATGTCGTTTTTCACGATTTCGGAGGATTTAAAAAAAAAGGCGAAAATTACGCAAAAGCGAAAGGCTATAGTCCATGGTGTCGGAGGGCATACTATAGTATGTCGTTTTTCACGATTTCGGAGGATTTGAAAAAAAGGTGAAAATCACGCAAAAGCGAAAGGCTATAGTCCATGGTGTCGGAGGGCATACTATAGTATGTCGTTTTTCACGATTTCGGAGGATTTGAAAAAAAGGTGAAAATCACGCAAAAGCGAAAGGCTATAGTCCATGGTGTCGGAGGGCAGTCGTTTTTCACGATTTCGGAGGATTAAAAAAAAGGTGAAAATCACGCAAAAGCGAAAGGCTATAGTCCATGGTGTCGGAGGGCATACTATAGTATGTCGTTTTTCACGATTTCGGAGGATTTAAAAAAAAAGGTGAAAATCACGCAAAAGCGAAAGGCTATAGTCCATGGTCTCGGACCGCATACTAGTATGTCGTTTTTCACGATTTTGGAGGATTAAAAAAAAAAAGGTGAAAATCACGCAAAAGCGAAAGGCTATAGTCCATGGTGTCGGAGGGCATACTATAGTATGTCGTTTTTCACGATTTCGGAGGATTTAAAAAAAAGGTGAAAATCACGCGAAAGCAAAAGGCTATAGTCCATGGTGTCGGAGGGCATACTATAGTATGTCGTTTTTCACGATTTCGGAGGATTAAAAAAAAAGGTGAAAATCACGCAAAAGCGAAAGGCTATAGTCCATGGTGTCGGAGGGCATACTATAGTATGTCGTTTTTCACGATTTCGGAGGATTTGAAAAAAAGGTGAAAATCACGCAAAAGCGAAAGGCTATAGTCCATGGTGTCGGAGGGCATACTATAGTATGTCGTTTTTCACGATTTCGGAGGATTTAAAAAAAAAAGGTAAAAATCACGCAAAAGCGAAAGGCTATAGTCCATGGTCTCGGACCGCATACTAGTATGTCGTTTTTCACGATTTCGGAGGATTTTAAAAAAAAAGGTGAAAATCACGCAAAAGCGAAAGGCGTGTCGGAGGGCATACTATAGTATGTCGTTTTTCACGATTTCGGAAGATTAAAAAAAAAGGTGAAAATCACGCAAAAGCGAAAGGCTATAGTCCATGGTGTCGGAGGGCATACTATAGTATGTCGTTTTTCACGATTTCGGAGGATTTGAAAAAAAGGTGAAAATCACGCAAAAGCGAAAGGCTATAGTCCATGGTGTCGGAGGGCATAATATAGTATGTCGTTTTTCACGATTTCGGAGGATTTAAAAAAAAAGGCGAAAATTACGCAAAAGCGAAAGGCTATAGTCCATGGTGTCGGAGGGCATACTATAGTATGTCGTTTTTCACGATTTCGGAGGATTTGAAAAAAAGGTGAAAATCACGCAAAAGCGAAAGGCTATAGTCCATGGTGTCGGAGGGCATACTATAGTATGTCGTTTTTCACGATTTCGGAGGATTTTTAAAAAAAAGGTGAAAATCACGCAAAAGCGAAAGGCTATAGTACATGGTGTCGGAGGGCATACTATAGTATGTCGTTTTTCACGATTTCGGAGGATTTGAAAAAAAGGTGAAAATCACGCAAAAGCGAAAGGCTATAGTCCATGGTGTCGGAGGGCATACTATAGTATGTCGTTTTTCACGATTTCGGAGGATTTAAAAAAAAAGGTGAAAATCACGCAAAAGCGAAAGGCTATAGTCCATGGTGTCGGAGGGCATACTATAGTATGTCGTTTTTCACGATTTCGGAGGATTTGAAAAAAAGGTGAAAATCACGCAAAAGCGAAAGGCTATAGTCCATGGTGTCGGAGGGCATACTATAGTATGTCGTTTTTCACGATTTCGGAGGATTTGAAAAAAAGGTGAAAATCACGCAAAAGCGAAAGGCTATAGTCCATGGTGTCGGAGGGCATACTATAGTATGTCGTTTTTCACGATTTCGGAGGATTAAAAAAAAAGGTGAAAATCACGCAAAAGCGAAAGGCTATAGTCCATGGTGTCGGACCGCATACTAGTATGTCGTTTTTCACGATTTTGGAGGATTTTTAAAAAAAAAAGGTGAAAATCACGCAAAAGCGAAAGGCTATAGTCCATGGTGTCGGAGGGCATACTATAGTATGTCGTTTTTCACGATTTCGGAGGATTTAAAAAAAAAAGGTGAAAATCACGCAAAAGCGAAAGGCTATAGTCCATGGTGTCGGAGGGCATACTATAGTATGTCGTTTTTCACGATTTCGGAGGATTTGAAAAAAAGGTGAAAATCACGCAAAAGCGAAAGGCTATAGTCCATGGTGTCGGAGAGCATACTATAGTATGTCGTTTTTAACGATTTCAGAGGATTTAAAAAAAAAGGTGAAAATCACGCAAAAGCAAAAGGCTATAGTCCATGGTGTCGGAGGGCATACTATAGTATGTCGTTTTTCACGATTTCGGAGGATTAAAAAAAAAGGTGAAAATCACGCAAAAGCGAAAGGCTATAGTCCATGGTGTCGGAGGGCATACTATAGTATGTCGTTTTTCACGATTTCGGAGGATTTGAAAAAAAGGTAAAAATCACGCAAAAGCGAAAGGCTATAGTCCATGGTGTCGGAGGGCATACTATAGTATGTCGTTTTTCACGATTTCGGAGGATTTGAAAAAAAGGTGAAAATCACGCAAAAGCGAAAGGCTATAGTCCATGGTGTCGGAGGGCATACTATAGTATGTCGTTTTTCACGATTTCGGAGGATTTGAAAAAAATGTGAAAATCACGCAAAAGCGAAAGGCTATAGTCCATGGTGTCGGAGGGCATACTATAGTATGTCGTTTTTCACGATTTCGGAGGATTAAAAAAAAAGGTGAAAATCACGCAAAAGCGAAAGGCTATAGTCCATGGTGTCGGACCGCATACTAGTATGTCGTTTTTCACGATTTTGGAGGATTTAAAAAAAAAAAGGTGAAAATCACGCAAAAGCGAAAGGCTATAGTCCATGGTGTCGGAGGGCATACTATAGTATGTCGTTTTTCACGATTTCGGAGGATTTTTAAAAAAAAGGTGAAAATCACGCAAAAGCGAAAGGCTATAGTCCATGGTGTCGGAGGGCATACTATAGTATGTCGTTTTTCACGATTTCGGAGGATTTGAAAAAAAGGTGAAAATCACGCAAAAGCGAAAGGCTATAGTCCATGGTGTCGGAGGGCATACTATAGTATGTCGTTTTTCACGATTTCGGAGGATTTAAAAAAAAAGGTGAAAATCACGCAAAAGCGAAAGGCTATAGTCCATGGTGTCGGAGGGCATACTATAGTATGTCGTTTTTCACGATTTCGGAGGATTTGAAAAAAAGGTGAAAATCACGCAAAAGCGAAAGGCTATAGTCCATGGTGTCGGAGGGCATACTATAGTATGTCGTTTTTCACGATTTCGGAGGATTTGAAAAAAAGGTGAAAATCACGCAAAAGCGAAAGGCTATAGTCCATGGTGTCGGAGGGCATACTATAGTATGTCGTTTTTCACGATTTCGGAGGATTAAAAAAAAAGGTGAAAATCACGCAAAAGCGAAAGGCTATAGTCCATGGTGTCGGACCGCATACTAGTATGTCGTTTTTCACGATTTTGGAGGATTTTAAAAAAAAAAGGTGAAAATCACGCAAAAGCGAAAGGCTATAGTCCATGGTGTCGGAGGGCATACTATAGTATGTCGTTTTTCACGATTTCGGAGGATTTAAAAAAAAAAGGTGAAAATCACGCAAAAGCGAAAGGCTATAGTCCATGGTGTCGGAGGGCATACTATAGTATGTGGTTTTTCACGATTTCGGAGGATTTTAAAAAAAAAGGTGAAAATCACGCAAAAGCGAAAGGCTATAGTCCATGGTGTCGGAGGGCATACTATAGTATGTCGTTTTTCACGATTTCGGAGGATTTGAAAAAAAGGTGAAAATCACGCAAAAGCGAAAGGCTATAGTCCATGGTGTCGGAGGGCATACTATAGTATGTCGTTTTTCACGATTTCGGAGGATTTAAAAAAAAAGGTGAAAATCACGCAAAAGCGAAAGGCTATAGTCCATGGTCTCGGACCGCATACTAGTATGTCGTTTTTCACGATTTCGGAGGATTTAAAAAAAAAAGGTGAAAATCACGCAAAAGCGAAAGGCGTGTCGGAGGGCATACTATAGTATGTCGTTTTTCACGATTTCGGAAGATTAAAAAAAAAGGTGAAAATCACGCAAAAGCGAAAGGCTATAGTCCATGGTGTCGGAGGGCATACTATAGTATGTCGTTTTTCACGATTTCGGAGGATTTGAAAAAAAGGTGAAAATCACGCAAAAGCGAAAGGCTATAGTCCATGGTGTCGGAGGGCATACTATAGTATGTCGTTTTTCACGATTTCGGAGGATTTAAAAAAAAAGGCGAAAATTACGCAAAAGCGAAAGGCTATAGTCCATGGTGTCGGAGGGCATACTATAGTATGTCGTTTTTCACGATTTCGGAGGATTTGAAAAAAAGGTGAAAATCACGCAAAAGCGAAAGGCTATAGTCCATGGTGTCGGAGGGCATACTATAGTATGTCGTTTTTCACGATTTCGGAGGATTTGAAAAAAAGGTGAAAATCACGCAAAAGCGAAAGGCTATAGTCCATGGTGTCGGAGGGCAGTCGTTTTTCACGATTTCGGAGGATTAAAAAAAAGGTGAAAATCACGCAAAAGCGAAAGGCTATAGTCCATGGTGTCGGAGGGCATACTATAGTATGTCGTTTTTCACGATTTCAGAGGATTTAAAAAAAAAGGTGAAAATCACGCAAAAGCGAAAGGCTATAGTCCATGGTCTCGGACCGCATACTAGTATGTCGTTTTTCACGATTTTGGAGGATTAAAAAAAAAAAGGTGAAAATCACGCAAAAGCGAAAGGCTATAGTCCATGGTGTCGGAGGGCATACTATAGTATGTCGTTTTTCACGATTTCGGAGGATTTAAAAAAAAGGTGAAAATCACGCGAAAGCAAAAGGCTATAGTCCATGGTGTCGGAGGGCATACTATAGTATGTCGTTTTTCACGATTTCGGAGGATTAAAAAAAAAGGTGAAAATCACGCAAAAGCGAAAGGCTATAGTCCATGGTGTCGGAGGGCATACTATAGTATGTCGTTTTTCACGATTTCGGAGGATTTGAAAAAAAGGTGAAAATCACGCAAAAGCGAAAGGCTATAGTCCATGGTGTCGGAGGGCATACTATAGTATGTCGTTTTTCACGATTTCGGAGGATTTTAAAAAAAAAAGGTAAAAATCACGCAAAAGCGAAAGGCTATAGTCCATGGTCTCGGACCGCATACTAGTATGTCGTTTTTCACGATTTCGGAGGATTTAAAAAAAAAAGGTGAAAATCACGCAAAAGCGAAAGGCGTGTCGGAGGGCATACTATAGTATGTCGTTTTTCACGATTTCGGAAGATTAAAAAAAAAGGTGAAAATCACGCAAAAGCGAAAGGCTATAGTCCATGGTGTCGGAGGGCATACTATAGTATGTCGTTTTTCACGATTTCGGAGGATTTGAAAAAAAGGTGAAAATCACGCAAAAGCGAAAGGCTATAGTCCATGGTGTCGGAGGGCATAATATAGTATGTCGTTTTTCACGATTTCGGAGGATTTAAAAAAAAAGGCGAAAATTACGCAAAAGCGAAAGGCTATAGTCCATGGTGTCGGAGGGCATACTATAGTATGTCGTTTTTCACGATTTCGGAGGATTTGAAAAAAAGGTGAAAATCACGCAAAAGCGAAAGGCTATAGTCCATGGTGTCGGAGGGCATACTATAGTATGTCGTTTTTCACGATTTCGGAGGATTTGAAAAAAAGGTGAAAATCACGCAAAAGCGAAAGGCTATAGTCCATGGTGTCGGAGAGCATACTATAGTATGTCGTTTTTAACGATTTCGGAGGATTTAAAAAAAAGGTGAAAATCACGCAAAAGCAAAAGGCTATAGTCCATGGTGTCGGAGGGCATACTATAGTAAGTCGTTTTTCACGATTTCGGAGGATTAAAAAAAAAGGTGAAAATCACGCAAAAGCGAAAGGCTATAGTCCATGGTGTCGGAGGGCATACTATAGTATGTCGTTTTTCACGATTTCGGAGGATTTGAAAAAAAGGTGAAAATCACGCAAAAGCGAAAGGCTATAGTCCATGGTGTCGGAGGGCATACTATAGTATGTCGTTTTTCACGATTTCGGAGGATTTAAAAAAAAAGGTGAAAATCACGCAAAAGCGAAAGGCTATAGTCCATGGTCTCGGACCGCATACTAGTATGTCGTTTTTCACGATTTCGGAGGATTTTTAAAAAAAAAGGTGAAAATCACGCAAAAGCGAAAGGCTATAGTCCATGGTGTCGGAGGGCATACTATAGTATGTCGTTTTTCACGATTTCGGAGGATTTGAAAAAAAGGTGAAAATCACGCAAAAGCGAAAGGCTATAGTCCATGGTGTCGGAGGGCATACTATAGTATGTCGTTTTTCACGATTTTGGAGGATTTGAAAAAAAGGTGAAAATCACGCAAAAGCGAAAGGCTATAGTCCATGGTGTCGGAGGGCATACTATAGTATGTCGTTTTTCACGATTTCGGAGGATTTGAAAAAAAGGTGAAAATCACGCAAAAGCGAAAGGCTATAGTCCATGGTGTCGGAGGGCATACTATAGTATGTCGTTTTTCACGATTTCGGAGGATTTGAAAAAAAGGTGAAAATCACGCAAAAGCGAAAGGCGTGTCGGAGGGCATACTATAGTATGTCGTTTTTCACGATTTCGGAGGATTTTAAAAAAAAAGGTGAAAATCACTCAAAAGCGAAAGGCTATAGTCCATGGTGTCGGAGGGCATACTATAGTATGTGGTTTTTCACGATTTCGGAGGATTTAAAAAAAAAGGTGAAAATCACGCAAAAGCGAAAGGCTATAGTCCATGGTGTCGGAGGGCATACTATAGTATGTCGTTTTTCACGATTTCGGAGGATTTAAAAAAAAAGGTGAAAATCACGCAAAAGCGAAAGGCTATAGTCCATGGTCTCGGACCGCATACTAGTATGTCGTTTTTCACGATTTCGGAGGATTTTAAAAAAAAAGGTGAAAATCACGCAAAAGCGAAAGGCGTGTCGGAGGGCATACTATAGTATGTCGTTTTTCACGATTTCGGAGGATTTAAAAAAAAAAGGTGAAAATCACGCAAAAGCGAAAGGCTATAGTCCATGGTGTCGGAGGGCATACTATAGTATGTGGTTTTTCACGATTTCGGAGGATTTAAAAAAAAAGGTGAAAATCACGCAAAAGCGAAAGGCTATAGTCCATGGTGTCGGAGGGCATACTATAGTATGTCGTTTTTCACGATTTCGGAGGATTTGAAAAAAAGGTGAAAATCACGCAAAAGCGAAAGGCTATAGTCCATGGTGTCGGAGGGCATACTATAGTATGTCGTTTTTCACGATTTCGGAGGATTTAAAAAAAAAGGTGAAAATCACGCAAAAGCGAAAGGCTATAGTCCATGGTCTCGGACCGCATACTAGTATGTCGTTTTTCACGATTTCGGAGGATTTTTAAAAAAAAGGTGAAAATCACGCAAAAGCGAAAGGCTATAGTCCATGGTGTCGGAGGGCATACTATAGTATGTCGTTTTTCACGATTTCGGAGGATTTGAAAAAAAGGTGAAAATCACGCAAAAGCGAAAGGCTATAGTCCATGGTGTCGGAGGGCATACTATAGTATGTCGTTTTTCACGATTTTGGAGGATTTGAAAAAAAGGTGAAAATCACGCAAAAGCGAAAGGCTATAGTCCATGGTGTCGGAGGGCATACTATAGTATGTCGTTTTTCACGATTTCGGAGGATTTGAAAAAAAGGTGAAAATCACGCAAAAGCGAAAGGCTATAGTCCATGGTGTCGGAGGGCATACTATAGTATGTCGTTTTTCACGATTTCGGAGGATTTGAAAAAAAGGTGAAAATCACGCAAAAGCGAAAGGCGTGTCGGAGGGCATACTATAGTATGTCGTTTTTCACGATTTCGGAGGATTTTAAAAAAAAAGGTGAAAATCACTCAAAAGCGAAAGGCTATAGTCCATGGTGTCGGAGGGCATACTATAGTATGTGGTTTTTCACGATTTCGGAGGATTTAAAAAAAAAGGTGAAAATCACGCAAAAGCGAAAGGCTATAGTCCATGGTGTCGGAGGGCATACTATAGTATGTCGTTTTTCACGATTTCTGAGGATTTGAAAAAAAGGTGAAAATCACGCAAAAGCGAAAGGCTGTAGTCCATGGTGTCGGAGGGCATACTATAGTATGTCGTTTTTCACGATTTCGGAGGATTTGAAAAAAAGGTGAAAATCACGCAAAAGCAAAAGGCTATAGTCCATGGTGTCGGAGGGCATACTATAGTATGTCGTTTTTCACGATTTCGGAGGATTTGAAAAAAAGGTGAAAATCACGCAAAAGCGAAAGGCTATAGTCCATGGTGTCGGAGGGCATACTATAGTATGTCGTTTTTCACGATTTCGGAGGATTTGAAAAAAAGGTGAAAATCACGCAAAAGCGAAAGGCGTGTCGGAGGGCATACTATAGTATGTCGTTTTTCACGATTTCGGAGGATTTAAAAAAAAAGGTGAAAATCACGCAAAAGCGAAAGGCTATAGTCCATGGTCTCGGACTGCATACTAGTATGTCGTTTTTCACGATTTCGGAGGATTTTTTAAAAAAAGGTGAAAATCACGCAAAAGCGAAAGGCTATAGTCCATGGTGTCGGAGGGCATACTATAGTATGTCGTTTTTCACGATTTCGGAGGATTTGAAAAAAAGGTGAAAATCACGCAAAAGCGAAAGGCTATAGTCCATGGTGTCGGAGGGCATACTATAGTATGTCGTTTTTCACGATTTCGGAGGATTTGAAAAAAAGGTGAAAATCACGCAAAAGCGAAAGGCTATAGTCCATGGTGTCGGAGGGCATACTATAGTATGTTGTTTTTCACGATTTCGGAGGATTTGAAAAAAAGGTGAAAATCACGCAAAAGCGAAAGGCTATAGTCCATGGTGTCGGAGGGCATACTATAGTATGTCGTTTTTCACGATTTCGGAGGATTTGAAAAAAAGGTGAAAATCACGCAAAAGCGAAAGGCTATAGTCCATGGTGTCGGAGGGCATACTATAGTATGTCGTTTTTCACGATTTCGGAGGATTTTAAAAAAAGGTGAAAATCACGCAAAAGCGAAAGGCTATAGTCCATGGTGTCGGAGGGCATACTATAGTATGTCGTTTTTCACGATTTCGGAGGATTTGAAAAAAAGGTGAAAATAACGCAAAAGCGAAAGGCTATAGTCCATGGTGTCGGAGGGCATACTATAGTATGTCGTTTTTCACGATTTCGGAGGATTAAAAAAAAAGGTGAAAATCACGCAAAAGCGAAAGGCTATAGTCCATGGTGTCGGAGGGCATACTATAGTATGTCGTTTTTCACGATTTCGGAGGATTTGAAAAAAAGGTGAAAATCACGCAAAAGCGAAAGGCTATAGTCCATGGTGTCGGAAGGCATACTATAGTATGTCGTTTTTCACGATTTCGGAGGATTAAAAAAAAAGGTGAAAATCACGCAAAAGCGAAAGGCTATAGTCCATGGTGTCGGAGGGCATACTATAGTATGTCGTTTTTCACGATTTCGGAGGATTTGAAAAAAAGGTGAAAATCACGCAAAAGCGAAAGGCTATAGTCCATGGTGTCGGAGGGCATACTATAGTATGTCGTTTTTCACGATTTCGGAGGATTTAAAAAAAAGGGTGAAAATCACGCAAAAGCGAAAGGCTATAGTCCATGGTGTCGGAGGGCATACTATAGTATGTGGTTTTTCACGATTTCGGAGGATAAAAAAAAAAAGGTGAAAATCACGCAAAAGCGAAAGGCTATAGTCCATGGTGTCGGAGGGCATACTATAGTATGTCGTTTTTCATGATTTCGGAGGATTTTTAAAAAAAAAGGTGAAAATCACGCAAAAGCGAAAGGCTATAGTCCATGGTGTCGGAGGGCATACTATAGTATGTGGTTTTTCACGATTTCGGAGGATAAAAAAAAAAAGGTGAAAATCACGCAAAAGCGAAAGGCTATAGTCCATGGTGTCGGAGGGCATACTATAGTATGTCGTTTTTCACGATTTCGGAGGATTTGAAAAAAAGGTGAAAATCACGCAAAAGCGAAAGGCTATAGTCCATGGTGTCGGAGGGCATACTATAGTATGTCGTTTTTCACGATTTCGGAGGATTTTTTAAAAAAAAGGTGAAAATCACGCAAAAGCGAAAGGCTATAGTCCATGGTGTCGGAGGGCATACTATAGTATGTCGTTTTTCACGATTTCGGAGGATTTTAAAAAAGGTGAAAATCACGCAAAAGCGAAAGGCTATAGTCCATGGTGTCGGAGGGCATACTATAGTATGTCGTTTTTCACGATTTCGGAGGATTTGAAAAAAAGGTGAAAATAACGCAAAAGCGAAAGGCTATAGTCCATGGTGTCGGAGGGCATACTATAGTATGTCGTTTTTCACGATTTCGGAGGATTAAAAAAAAAGGTGAAAATCACGCAAAAGCGAAAGGCTATAGTCCATGGTGTCGGAGGGCATACTATAGTATGTCGTTTTTCACGATTTCGGAGGATTTGAAAAAAAAGTGAAAATCACGCAAAAGCGAAAGGCTATAGTCCATGGTGTCGGAGGGCATACTATAGTATGTCGTTTTTCACGATTTCGGAGGATTTGAAAAAAAGGTGAAAATCACGCAAAAGCGAAAGGCTATAGTCCATGGTGTCGGAAGGCATACTATAGTATGTCGTTTTTCACGATTTCGGAGGATTAAAAAAAAAGGTGAAAATCACGCAAAAGCGAAAGGCTATAGTCCATGGTGTCGGAGGGCATACTATAGTATGTCGTTTTTCACGATTTCGGAGGATTTGAAAAAAAGGTGAAAATCACGCAAAAGCGAAAGGCTATAGTCCATGGTGTCGGAGGGCATACTATAGTATGTCGTTTTTCACGATTTCGGAGGATTTAAAAAAAAGGGTGAAAATCACGCAAAAGCGAAAGGCTATAGTCCATGGTGTCGGAGGGCATACTATAGTATGTCGTTTTTCACGATTTCGGAGGATTTGAAAAAAAGGTGAAAATCACGCAAAAGCGAAAGGCTATAGTCCATGGTGTCGGAAGGCATACTATAGTATGTCGTTTTTCACGATTTCGGAGGATTAAAAAAAAAGGTGAAAATCACGCAAAAGCGAAAGGCTATAGTCCATGGTGTCGGAGGGCATACTATAGTATGTGGTTTTTCACGATTTCGGAGGATAAAAAAAAAAAGGTGAAAATCACGCAAAAGCGAAAGGCTATAGTCCATGGTGTCGGAGGGCATACTATAGTATGTCGTTTTTCACGATTTCGGAGCGAAAGGCTATAGTCCATGGTGTCGGAGGGCATACTATAGTATGTCGTTTTTCACGATTTCGGAGGATTTAAAAAAAAAGGTGAAAATCACGCAAAAGCGAAAGGCTATAGTCCATGGTGTCGGAGGGCATACTATAGTATGTCGTTTTTCACGATTTCGGAGGATTTGAAAAAAAGGTGAAAATCACGCAAAAGCGAAAGGCTATAGTCCATGGTGTCGGAGAGCATACTATAGTATGTCGTTTTTCACGATTTCGGAGGATTTAAAAAAAAAGGTGAAAATCACGCAAAAGCGAAAGGCTATAGTCCATGGTGTCGGAGGGCATACTATAGTATGTCGTTTTTCACGATTTCGGAGGATTTAAAAAAAAAGGTGAAAATCACGCAAAAGCGAAAGGCTATAGTCCATGGTCTCGGACCGCATACTAGTATGTCGTTTTTCACGATTTCGGAGGATTTAAAAAAAAAAGGTGAAAATCACGCAAAAGCGAAAGGCGTGTCGGAGGGCATACTATAGTATGTCGTTTTTCACGATTTCGGAGGATTTTTAAAAAAAAGGTGAAAATCACGCAAAAGCGAAAGGCTATAGTCCATGGTGTCGGAGGGCATACTATAGTATGTGGTTTTTCACGATTTCGGAGGATTTAAAAAAAAAGGTGAAAATCACGCAAAAGCGAAAGGCTATAGTCCATGGTGTCGGAGGGCATACTATAGTATGTCGTTTTTCACGATTTCGGAGGATTTGAAAAAAAGGTGAAAATCACGCAAAAGCGAAAGGCTATAGTCCATGGTGTCGGAGGGCATACTATAGTATGTCGTTTTTCACGATTTCGGAGGATTTTAAAAAAAAAGGTGAAAATCACGCAAAAGCTAAAGGCTATAGTCCATGGTCTCGGACCGCATACTAGTATGTCGTTTTTCACGATTTCGGAGGATTTTTAAAAAAAAGGTGAAAATCACGCAAAAGCGAAAGGCTATAGTCCATGGTGTCGGAGGGCATACTATAGTATGTCGTTTTTCACGATTTCGGAGGATTTGAAAAAAAGGTGAAAATCACGCAAAAGCGAAAGGCTATAGTCCATGGTGTCGGAGGGCATACTATAGTATGTCGTTTTTCACGATTTTGGAGGATTTGAAAAAAAGGTGAAAATCACGCAAAAGCGAAAGGCTATAGTCCATGGTGTCGGAGGGCATACTATAGTATGTCGTTTTTCACGATTTCGGAGGATTTAAAAAAAAAGGTGAAAATCACGCAAAAGCTAAAGGCTATAGTCCATGGTCTCGGACCGCATACTAGTATGTCGTTTTTCACGATTTCGGAGGATTTTTAAAAAAAAGGTGAAAATCACGCAAAAGCGAAAGGCTATAGTCCATGGTGTCGGAGGGCATACTATAGTATGTCGTTTTTCACGATTTCGGAGGATTTGAAAAAAAGGTGAAAATCACGCAAAAGCGAAAGGCTATAGTCCATGGTGTCGGAGGGCATACTATAGTATGTCGTTTTTCACGATTTTGGAGGATTTGAAAAAAAGGTGAAAATCACGCAAAAGCGAAAGGCTATAGTCCATGGTCTCGGACCGCATACTAGTATGTCGTTTTTCACGATTTTGGAGGATTTAAAAAAAAGGTGAAAATCACGCAAAAGCGAAAGGCTATAGTCCATGGTGTCGGAGGGCATACTATAGTATGTCGTTTTTCACGATTTCGGAGGATTTGAAAAAAAGGTGAAAATAACGCAAAAGCGAAAGGCTATAGTCCATGGTGTCGGAGGGCATACTATAGTATGTCGTTTTTCACGATTTCGGAGGATTTGAAAAAAAGGTGAAAATAACGCAAAAGCGAAAGGCTATAGTCCATGGTGTCGGAGGGCATACTATAGTATGTCGTTTTTCACGATTTCGGAGGATTAAAAAAAAAGGTGAAAATCACGCAAAAGCGAAAGGCTATAGTCCATGGTGTCGGAGGGCATACTATAGTATGTCGTTTTTCACGATTTCGGAGGATTTGAAAAAAAAGTGAAAATCACGCAAAAGCGAAAGGCTATAGTCCATGGTGTCGGAGGGCATACTATAGTATGTCGTTTTTCACGATTTCGGAGGATTTGAAAAAAAGGTGAAAATCACGCAAAAGCGAAAGGCTATAGTCCATGGTGTCGGAGGGCATACTATAGTATGTCGTTTTTCACGATTTCGGAGCGAAAGGCTATAGTCCATGGTGTCGGAGGGCATACTATAGTATGTCGTTTTTCACGATTTCGGAGGATTTAAAAAAAAAGGTGAAAATCACGCAAAAGCGAAAGGCTATAGTCCATGGTGTCGGAGGGCATACTATAGTATGTCGTTTTTCACGATTTCGGAGGATTTGAAAAAAAGGTGAAAATCACGCAAAAGCGAAAGGCTATAGTCCATGGTGTCGGAGAGCATACTATAGTATGTCGTTTTTCACGATTTCGGAGGATTTAAAAAAAAAGGTGAAAATCACGCAAAAGCGAAAGGCTATAGTCCATGGTGTCGGAGGGCATACTATAGTATGTCGTTTTTCACGATTTCGGAGGATTTAAAAAAAAAGGTGAAAATCACGCAAAAGCGAAAGGCTATAGTCCATGGTCTCGGACCGCATACTAGTATGTCGTTTTTCACGATTTCGGAGGATTTAAAAAAAAAAGGTGAAAATCACGCAAAAGCGAAAGGCGTGTCGGAGGGCATACTATAGTATGTCGTTTTTCACGATTTCGGAGGATTTTTAAAAAAAAGGTGAAAATCACGCAAAAGCGAAAGGCTATAGTCCATGGTGTCGGAGGGCATACTATAGTATGTGGTTTTTCACGATTTCGGAGGATTTAAAAAAAAAGGTGAAAATCACGCAAAAGCGAAAGGCTATAGTCCATGGTGTCGGAGGGCATACTATAGTATGTCGTTTTTCACGATTTCGGAGGATTTGAAAAAAAGGTGAAAATCACGCAAAAGCGAAAGGCTATAGTCCATGGTGTCGGAGGGCATACTATAGTATGTCGTTTTTCACGATTTCGGAGGATTTAAAAAAAAAAGGTGAAAATCACGCAAAAGCTAAAGGCTATAGTCCATGGTCTCGGACCGCATACTAGTATGTCGTTTTTCACGATTTCGGAGGATTTTTAAAAAAAAGGTGAAAATCACGCAAAAGCGAAAGGCTATAGTCCATGGTGTCGGAGGGCATACTATAGTATGTCGTTTTTCACGATTTCGGAGGATTTGAAAAAAAGGTGAAAATCACGCAAAAGCGAAAGGCTATAGTCCATGGTGTCGGAGGGCATACTATAGTATGTCGTTTTTCACGATTTTGGAGGATTTGAAAAAAAGGTGAAAATCACGCAAAAGCGAAAGGCTATAGTCCATGGTGTCGGAGGGCATACTATAGTATGTCGTTTTTCACGATTTCGGAGGATTTAAAAAAAAAGGTGAAAATCACGCAAAAGCTAAAGGCTATAGTCCATGGTCTCGGACCGCATACTAGTATGTCGTTTTTCACGATTTCGGAGGATTTTTTAAAAAAAGGTGAAAATCACGCAAAAGCGAAAGGCTATAGTCCATGGTGTCGGAGGGCATACTATAGTATGTCGTTTTTCACGATTTCGGAGGATTTGAAAAAAAGGTGAAAATCACGCAAAAGCGAAAGGCTATAGTCCATGGTGTCGGAGGGCATACTATAGTATGTCGTTTTTCACGATTTTGGAGGATTTGAAAAAAAGGTGAAAATCACGCAAAAGCGAAAGGCTATAGTCCATGGTCTCGGACCGCATACTAGTATGTCGTTTTTCACGATTTTGGAGGATTTAAAAAAAAAAGTGAAAATCACGCAAAAGCGAAAGGCTATAGTCCATGGTGTCGGAGGGCATACTATAGTATGTCGTTTTTCACGATTTCGGAGGATTTAAAAAAAAAAGTGAAAATCACGCAAAAGCTAAAGGCTATAGTCCATGGTGTCGGAGGGCATACTATAGTATGTCGTTTTTCACGATTTCGGAGGATTTGAAAAAAAGGTGAAAATCACGCAAAAGCGAAAGGCTATAGTCCATGGTGTCGGAGGGCATACTATAGTATGTCGTTTTTCACGATTTCGGAGGATTTGAAAAAAAGGTGAAAATCACGCAAAAGCGAAAGGCTATAGTCCATGGTGTCGGAGGGCATACTATAGTATGTCGTTTTTCACGATTTCGGAGGATTTAAAAAAAAAGGTGAAAATCACGCAAAAGCGAAAGGCTATAGTCCATGGTGTCGGAGGGCATACTATAGTATGTCGTTTTTCACGATTTCGGAGGATTTGAAAAAAAGGTGAAAATCACGCAAAAGCGAAAGGCTATAGTCCATGGTGTCGGAGAGCATACTATAGTATGTCGTTTTTCACGATTTCGGAGGATTTAAAAAAAAAGGTGAAAATCACGCAAAAGCGAAAGGCTATAGTCCATGGTGTCGGAGGGCATACTATAGTATGTCGTTTTTCACGATTTCGGAGGATTTAAAAAAAAAGGTGAAAATCACGCAAAAGCGAAAGGCTATAGTCCATGGTCTCGGACCGCATACTAGTATGTCGTTTTTCACGATTTCGGAGGATTTAAAAAAAAAAGGTGAAAATCACGCAAAAGCGAAAGGCGTGTCGGAGGGCATACTATAGTATGTCGTTTTTCACGATTTCGGAGGATTTTTAAAAAAAAGGTGAAAATCACGCAAAAGCGAAAGGCTATAGTCCATGGTGTCGGAGGGCATACTATAGTATGTGGTTTTTCACGATTTCGGAGGATTTAAAAAAAAAGGTGAAAATCACGCAAAAGCGAAAGGCTATAGTCCATGGTGTCGGAGGGCATACTATAGTATGTCGTTTTTCACGATTTCGGAGGATTTGAAAAAAAGGTGAAAATCACGCAAAAGCGAAAGGCTATAGTCCATGGTGTCGGAGGGCATACTATAGTATGTCGTTTTTCACGATTTCGGAGGATTTTAAAAAAAAAGGTGAAAATCACGCAAAAGCTAAAGGCTATAGTCCATGGTCTCGGACCGCATACTAGTATGTCGTTTTTCACGATTTCGGAGGATTTTTAAAAAAAAGGTGAAAATCACGCAAAAGCGAAAGGCTATAGTCCATGGTGTCGGAGGGCATACTATAGTATGTCGTTTTTCACGATTTCGGAGGATTTGAAAAAAAGGTGAAAATCACGCAAAAGCGAAAGGCTATAGTCCATGGTGTCGGAGGGCATACTATAGTATGTCGTTTTTCACGATTTTGGAGGATTTGAAAAAAAGGTGAAAATCACGCAAAAGCGAAAGGCTATAGTCCATGGTGTCGGAGGGCATACTATAGTATGTCGTTTTTCACGATTTCGGAGGATTTAAAAAAAAAAGGTGAAAATCACGCAAAAGCTAAAGGCTATAGTCCATGGTGTCGGAGGGCATACTATAGTATGTCGTTTTTCACGATTTCGGAGGATTTGAAAAAAAGGTGAAAATCACGCAAAAGCGAAAGGCTATAGTCCATGGTGTCGGAGAGCATACTATAGTATGTCGTTTTTAACGATTTCGGAGGATTAAAAAAAAAGGTGAAAATCACGCAAAAGCGAAAGGCTATAGTCCATGGTGTCGGAGGGCATACTATAGTATGTCGTTTTTCACGATTTCGGAGGATTTAAAAAAAAAGGTGAAAATCACGCAAAAGCGAAAGGCTATAGTCCATGGTCTCGGACCGCATACTAGTATGTCGTTTTTCACGATTTCGGAGGATTTTTAAAAAAAAGGTGAAAATCACGCAAAAGCGAAAGGCTATAGTCCATGGTGTCGGAGGGCATACTATAGTATGTCGTTTTTCACGATTTCGGAGGATTTGAAAAAAAGGTGAAAATCACGCAAAAGCTAAAGGCTATAGTCCATGGTCTCGGACCGCATACTAGTATGTCGTTTTTCACGATTTCGGAGGATTTTAAAAAAAAAGGTGAAAATCACGCAAAAGCGAAAGGCTATAGTCCATGGTGTCGGAGGGCATACTATAGTATGTCGTTTTTCACGATTTCGGAGGATTTGAAAAAAAGGTGAAAATCACGCAAAAGCGAAAGGCTATAGTCCATGGTGTCGGAGGGCATACTATAGTATGTCGTTTTTCACGATTTTGGAGGATTTGAAAAAAAGGTGAAAATCACGCAAAAGCGAAAGGCTATAGTCCATGGTCTCGGACCGCATACTAGTATGTCGTTTTTCACGATTTTGGAGGATTTAAAAAAAAAAGTGAAAATCACGCAAAAGCGAAAGGCTATAGTCCATGGTGTCGGAGGGCATACTATAGTATGTTGTTTTTCACGATTTCGGAGGATTTAAAAAAAAAAAGGTGAAAATCACGCAAAAGCGAAAGGCTATAGTCCATGGTGTCGGAGGGCATACTATAGTATGTCGTTTTTCACGATTTCGGAGGATTTGAAAAAAAGGTGAAAATCACGCAAAAGCGAAAGGCTATAGTCCATGGTGTCGGAGAGCATACTATAGTATGTCGTTTTTAACGATTTCGGAGGATTAAAAAAAAAGGTGAAAATCACGCAAAAGCGAAAGGCTATAGTCCATGGTGTCGGAGGGCATACTATAGTATGTCGTTTTTCACGATTTTGGAGGATTTGAAAAAAAGGTGAAAATCACGCAAAAGCGAAAGGCTATAGTCCATGGTGTCGGAGGGCATACTATAGTATGTCGTTTTTCACGATTTCGGAGGATTTGAAAAAAAGGTGAAAATCACGCAAAAGCTAAAGGCTATAGTCCATGGTCTCGGACCGCATACTAGTATGTCGTTTTTCACGATTTCGGAGGATTTTAAAAAAAAAGGTGAAAATCACGCAAAAGCGAAAGGCTATAGTCCATGGTGTCGGAGGGCATACTATAGTATGTCGTTTTTCACGATTTCGGAGGATTTGAAAAAAAGGTGAAAATCACGCAAAAGCGAAAGGCTATAGTCCATGGTGTCGGAGGGCATACTATAGTATGTCGTTTTTCACGATTTTGGAGGATTTGAAAAAAAGGTGAAAATCACGCAAAAGCGAAAGGCTATAGTCCATGGTGTCGGAGGGCATACTATAGTATGTCGTTTTTCACGATTTCGGAGGATTTGAAAAAAAGGTGAAAATCACGCAAAAGCGAAAGGCTATAGTCCATGGTGTCGGAGAGCATACTATAGTATGTCGTTTTTAACGATTTCGGAGGATTAAAAAAAAAGGTGAAAATCACGCAAAAGCGAAAGGCTATAGTCCATGGTGTCGGAGGGCATACTATAGTATGTCGTTTTTCACGATTTTGGAGGATTTGAAAAAAAGGTGAAAATCACGCAAAAGCGAAAGGCTATAGTCCATGGTGTCGGAGGGCATACTATAGTATGTCGTTTTTCACGATTTCGGAGGATTTGAAAAAAAGGTGAAAATCACGCAAAAGCTAAAGGCTATAGTCCATGGTCTCGGACCGCATACTAGTATGTCGTTTTTCACGATTTCGGAGGATTTTAAAAAAAAAGGTGAAAATCACGCAAAAGCGAAAGGCTATAGTCCATGGTGTCGGAGGGCATACTATAGTATGTCGTTTTTCACGATTTCGGAGGATTTGAAAAAAAGGTGAAAATCACGCAAAAGCGAAAGGCTATAGTCCATGGTGTCGGAGGGCATACTATAGTATGTCGTTTTTCACGATTTTGGAGGATTTGAAAAAAAGGTGAAAATCACGCAAAAGCGAAAGGCTATAGTCCATGGTGTCGGACCTGTTGTGGGATTATTAATACTTAAAGCAGAGACCTTAAGAAATAATCGAGGTAGAGAGTGGACTGAAACAATGTACACGTTTATTACAAGGAGTGGTCTGTACCAGCCCAGGGAGGTGCACGGATGCAAGCCTCCCTCGCTGCAGACATGAGTCTCTCTTATACACAGTGAAGGAACACAAATACATTTGAGGTGTGGTCAGTGGACAAGACTAAACATGGGTCTTGGGTAAGAATAGGTCATCTTGACAGACAATCAACAGGTGGAAGCCTTGCTCCAGGCAGTGTAGTATTTTCTGCCACTACATTCCGCCATTTCAAATATGTAAATTAAATGTCTCATATTAATTTATACCAAGGAACATGAGATACTATACTGTCTGCAAATTTACTACAAAAAGATGACTTATATATGGACTATCTCCTAGAGTAAGAAAGGTTTACATTTAAGTGTATTCAATGTTCATCCACATGATAATTTTCTTTTTATTACACACAACTTCTGATGGCTGGTAGGGGCGAAAACCCTTTTCCTTCTTATTGGGAAATTCCAACCTACGACCCTCGATTTGTCTTGAGCGATCACTCATAAGCCAGCATCAGGTGTAGTCTTTTTCCGTGGTTCTTTCCTCCATGCAAATGTTCTCCTCTCCTTATGTTTCTGTCACACGTTGTGGCATGGCATTTTAGTCTTTTTTCCCCATGGTGGGCCCAGTATCTCGTCTTTATCCGGCTCCCATCGTTGTCACTGGGGGGTGACTGCGGGGATCGAATGCGTGTGGGCCTTGTAGGGACATCTGGAGTCTCTGGACGGACATGATGATGTGGCTTGGCTCTCATTGGTGTCACTGGCCCATGTGACATATTTATATGTCTGTCAGGTTTTCTTAGAGGGAGAACAACTTGCAGGTAATTTTGTTCACTTGAATTATTTCCACCGTGGTTAAAAAGGTGGTTATACAAAATTCATTTCAATATTATTATTATTATTATTAGTATTTTACATTAATTGTCTTCAGCTTCAGCTTGTTATGTAGACAGCTCTAGAATTGCACTTTATGTAGTCATAGCACTTTATAGTACACATGTATAATATATTATATAGTATAGTATGTATAGTTTACATAGATACTCCAATGTTACGTTCTTAGTTTACGCATGATTTATGATAACTACTTTTTATACATGTGATGTATGCCATGCTTTTTGGTATTGCTTAATGTAAGTCGCTCTGGATTAAAAGCGTCTGCTACATGCCTAAATTGTAATTCATATAACACTAGACTGACGTCAATGTATGTGTGTATATTTACCCATCATACAAACCCAAATCCTTTTAGTGCTTTCTCCGGCTGTCTTCATTTGCTTGTTTGTTTTTTCCCTTGTTTAAACACATCTCCTGATATGTTTCTCTTAATTTATTGGATTTCAGAGCTGGAAAAAACAAAACAGCACACTGCACCCTATTCTAAAACATTTGTTCTATCCTTTTCCCCCGATGATAATACATAATTATGATTTTTCTTTTTTAAGATCTATCTTGATCACAGTTGATCACAATCTTTCACAGTCTGATTTCTGGTTAACTCCCTCTCTTATGGTTATTAACTACATTGACAGGTTACACATTATTGCATCTTGACACTGTATTTCATCAAACTAGTGCACTATCCTCCTTTCAATACAAATATTTCAATAATGTATGAGATCGTGTGGGAGTGAGTGGGTTCTTACCTTGTCGATGTAATGTCTATAGATACTCATTTTTCCCTTTGTCCTTCCTCCTGTAATTGCATTGTATCACAACACTCTTCCTAGACGAGTTATTCTAAGTTTTTAGTGAGTTAGTCAATATCGCCATATTAACCATGCCATGCACACTGGGAAAGGAAGATATTCATTAAATTGTCAACACATTTAGACCATCTCATTGATTCACCATCCAGTCCTGGAAAGTAGGAAAGAACAATTTTCATTAGAATGACTTCACCTAAAAATAACACTGTTGTACACAGTGATACCTTAAAACATTTTACTTACTTATAGGCCTACTCGATAAACATCACATTCCACACATACCCGGGCCATTCATTCTCCACACTTGCCACTGCGTAGGTCTTCATTCTACTTCGCTCCATATCACACCAAATCTGTGTAGTGGCCTAACCCATAGGTCGCCACTTGACCCCCGGCTGGGCCCCACCTGTCTGCTTAACTTGGTTGGTAGGGTGCTTCCTTTTACATGTGTCACAGACACTCTTGTTGTCACAATTTCTTTTAGACTGGTGACCTGATTTCATGCCCCCCATGAAGACAAGTTAATGTTACCTAGTTAGGTTGACATGACAACCCTAGGACCCGTAATTGCTAGGACCCTTAATTGGCTCAAACCTCCCCTGTCAGCCCATATGAGACCTTCTTGCACCAAGATGCTCCCCCTAAATGGAACTAATAATGCACACAGCTATATACTAAGAAAAAACTGACTGTTACACACTCATGTGCAAAGCTATACCATCCTATGCCTAAACTCTTTATAGATCATACATGATGAATTATTTTGATCAATAACTTTAGTTACTTAAATACAGTATATGCTATCCTTTTCTCGCTAATCACTCAACTAACACTTACAAATACTTAAAATACTTACAAATACTTAAAATACTTACAAATCCCTAAAATGAATTAAATTAAAATGTTCCAATTCTTAAAATGAATTAAATTATGTTCCAATGCTTAAAATGAATTTGAATTAAATTATGTAATGAATTAAATTATGTTCCAATGCTTAAAATGAATTTGAATTAAATTATGTTCAACTTAAACTATACTTCTTAAACTATACACTTCTTAAACTATACATGTCCCCCCTCTGAGCACTTCTTAGAATTTATCCATAGAATTGCTCATAATTGCTAGAACCATCGCTTTACTTTAAACATTTTTAATATTACCTAAGCTATTTAACAGCATCAACATCCTATTAACACTAAGCTATTTTACCCTATTTGTCACTTCCTCCTGCCAGTCTATCTATAATTGAAACAACGTGCTAGGTATGTTTTGTGCACGCAGATCTGCTATTTTTAAAAATCATTTTCTATCTTTCGGTACATTATTTTTTCCCTAACTTCAAATAAAATGATCTCACATCTATAAAGAAATAAACTAAGGATAAACACATCTAGGAATACATTTTGAAAAACACACACTAACAATAAACTTTCTCCGGTAAGTAGGAAGGCCGATTTAAGATTTGTGGCCATTATAGTTAATCAAAATATAAAACAAAATGCTAGTATTTACATGACTTGTAACTTAAAATAGTATTTACATAATGTTCTCCTTGTTAAAATAGTATTTACATGACTCTGCTGTAGGTTCTCATTGTTAAAATAGTATGTACATGACTCTGCTGTAGATGGTTTACACTAAATATTTATTGATATATAAATAAACACCATGATCAACTAGACATTCAAATTGAACCTCATAGCTTATCATACAAATGTGTATGCGTCTTAATTAATTGACCAGTATGCTTGCTGCTTGATTGTTTGATGGAAAGTCCAGACAATAAAAATCCTTCCTTCTAAAGTCCTCCTCCGGCACATAATTGCATGGACAGGTCCCTGTCTGACATAAGGATGCCGGCTGGAAGTGACAACTGTTTATGCCCCTTTTTGGGATATTACAAGCCATATTCTATGTACAAAGATGAAGCTCGCACTTTCAACACTGGTAGTGTTACTAACAGTAATGAAAACACAATCGGATTCAGAAATCCGGTTGCACAGGTATCTGACCATTGTTCATACAAATAGGAAAAAGACTGACTACAATGCAACAGCAGCTGTAACCATGCACCGTCAGTGACAGTGCATGTGTGTATTACGCTATGTTACTGAACTGTGGAGTATGCTGCACTTTGTAAAAATGGCAAAATATAACTCCTAACGTTGTTGACATGGGACTGATAGATCCCCCTGACTTATTTACAAAATCATTCCTGCATCCCAGGACTCATTACATTGATAATCTATTTACATCACTGCTTGGAATCAAGAATATAGTTAAGTGAAATGCCTGACCACGATCTCTAGCTGAATAAAGTGAGGTAGGAGAGGTATTAGGTAAATGTTGACTACAAAAATGAGCCAACAGGGCATTTGCCATGAGTGTGAATTATCCAACTATTAGGGGACCTGCTCTTGCCCCCCCCCCCCCCCCCCCCAAACACTGATGCCTGTCAATCACACTGCTACTCTGAAATGAGGGGTGCAAATGGACACCTGGTTGGCGTAAGTGACATGTCATGCTGTGAAACTCTCCTTAAATTAGAAAAACTAAACTGAACTGAAACTATCTTGCCTTAGGCGTTGGGGGGGCTGGTGAACTAGTCAAGCCCAATGATTTAGGTACCCCTTGATATGTGAGTCTTACTTACAATATGAGATACTCAGTAGTATACGGTATCTATCTGCCTGTGTTATATATATTCTTCAGTGCTCCTGGGCACGCATGGGAGGGAGACATGACGTCATGCCATCCACCGTTGGTGACAACAACTTATTTCTTACTTTACTGTTCCATATCTATGTCGTAAATTACCTATTTTGTTTAAGGGTGCTACAGTAGTATTTACGCATTTTAAATCTACATAATTAGTCAATGTATAAAGTCGAACCTTGTGTGCTCATGCCAATTCTTTATCCCTATTTGCATGATGTCTCTGAGTGGCAATTGACCACTCTGCATTAAACATTACATAGGGAATCATCCCCTATTTGGCTGTGGGGTTGTCTGATTTGACCTATTTGTTCATTAATATTACGTTTGAATCAAGACCAATTTACTACAAAATGAGTGAGTCCTTAAACTCCCCTCATTCAATTGTCTGATAGATTATTGACTATAGGACAGTTGTATGATCATATCGACATGCCATTCCTTATCCAAATCAAATCACCAGTATCTCATCTAAAACAAATATGACATGTCAGCTAGCAATAGGCATAGTGCTGGTTCACGTAAATACTATACTGCATGTCATCTCCACTCACAAGCCAAAGGACAGTATCCTGTTACCCACGTCGCAAAACTGCTTCTTTTAGGCACCAACAATGTCAACGCCGTCACCATGCACCAACGGAGGTGACGAAATCAACACCATGAATGACGCCAAGAGACTGTGGCCCAGGGGAATGCTGACAAGAAATAGCACTTGGCTCATATGCCACTTTACTCACCCAGTCACTGCGAGACCAACGCAAACCACCATCACAATCGCACACCGCCTCAAGAGATGCCCAGCGCTCAATCACATGAAAGGAAAAAGAACAATCATTAGTTCATCAAGCCTGGAATGTTTCCTTTTTCACGTAGTCCTCCATTGTCCCTCTGTCCGAGTGCCTCCTGTCACTCACGTGTCCATGTTCACAAAATGTCACTTTTCGGAAAACAGTCCTTTCCCGTGTGTTGGGCCCCAAACCAACACATGCATATATCGTTCAAACATCAAAGTGCGGAAGCAGTCTACTGACTGTACATGTGACTTATTGACCTCTCTTTTAGCAATCGTGCGATGTGATAAGTGGTGCACTTAATGGTCCAGCAGTACCCAGGTTACGCAAAACACAGTACTACTCATTTCTATGTCTGGTGAATCAATTTGGCCAATAATACCCTTTACATATCTAATTGCACCTCACTCACACTAACGTATGAGTTCTGTGTCTCACTTTTTTAGGTTCACACTCACACAGTTTCTCATGAGGGAATTGCGCTTGTCCATATGATCAACTCAACACAACTCCAAACCATGTCTTCCCTAATGGATGACCTGTCCGTATATGGGACCGTAATACTCATACGCATGTAGTTGAATACTGTAATTACTGGTTACTGTGTAGATTATGGTTATTACAAAACATACATTAACCACTCCAGCCCTATATACATTTTTTCCCTGTTGCAAATAACTAATTTACAAGAACAACACATTGTGAGCTCGTAGATCTGCTTATTTTACAGTTATTTTATAATTCAAAATGAGACATTCTGCTAAATTGACAGAGTTTCTTAAATACAGCCACAGCTAACACTAATTTACTATTAAGCCTACATTTGAATTCTGGACATTTACTTGCTACAGAGTATTCCTATATCGTGTATGTATAAGTAACACATTTCAGAACCTTTCTCCACCACTCATATTACTGTAATAATAGACTTATTTACACTCACCAGACTCCATGTGTGGCCACTCAGGGCAGCTGCTGTCAATGGTGGGGGAGAAGAACGGGGCTACTTAACACAAACAGGGGTTCCTATCTTGACTGGGTAAAACTACGATGACAGTTACAAACATTACCTATTGTAAGGAGTTACTAATTACCTATACATTTCATGCTTTGAGTATAATTTTGCCTATCTATTTAGTCCAAATATAGAAAGTGACAAAGCACAATTACACTCAACTTGCCGTGACTCTGGGAAATTGTTATATTGTCATTACATTTAAAATAAGACGTAATAAGATAATATATATGACCATGATGATCAACTAACCACGTTACTGTTTGTTAATTACTTTGAATACTCGGACCTTAAAACAACCCTACTATTAACCATTATTACTATCTAGCCTGTTATACTGCCAACAAGACAGCACTTACTGGGATGTGCGTACCGGTAGACCTGCTATTTTGAGTCTGCCGCTGACAACTGCTAACTGCTGTCCTACTAACCATGGGTGGTGACACTTAACTAAAATACCAGGACTACATTCTTCATACCTACTTGTTCACAACGCCACATTTATACTAGGAAATCACCATTTGACTTTTTACAAAAATAGTATTTTCCGTTCATCCACACGTACGTGTCCACCCACTTCCATACTTCATACTCAACATTCCACATTCCACATTCATACCTGCTGCTCGAGTCTTACGCGTTACCAGAACCTATGAATCAATCTCATATACAATTTGCTGTTTCACCATTCTCTTTTAATCTTCCCTGTGGGCTGTTTGGTCCCAACAGGAGAGAAAAGAAAGAAAATAACGGTGGACGCTGTCTGTATGATTTCCTATGCTATTCCCTATCCTACTGATATAGGCTATAGTTTCTCTATATAAATGTCTATGAAAGACTGTTACCACTCGGCAACGATGAAATACGATGAGGAGGGACTGTCACCAGCTCCTTCAAATACGATGAATACAATGAGGGACTGTCACCAGCTCTTTTAAATACGATGAATACGATGAACTAGTACTTTGTACGGCTGTATCTCTAACGATACAGCCTCAAAATACAAAATGTTGTACATTGAGTCAAAACACTCTTACCCCAAAGTTCGTTTAGGTGTTGTCCCTGTCGGACCAGCATCTCAGATCCATATGCACAGCGCTCTCATCTGAAAAAGAGAATGCTGACGGACAGTAGAAACACGCCGCTCACATGCGCCATAATTGTGGTGGATTATTAATACTCATAACAGAGACTTTAAGAAATAATCGAGGTAGAGAGTGAACTGAACCAATGTCACGTTTATTACAAGGAACATGATCTGTACCAGTCCAGGGAGGTGCACGGATGCCAGCCTCCCTAGCTGTAGACATGAGTCTCTCTTATACACAGTGAAGAAACACAAATACATTTGAGGTGTGGTCAGTGGACATGGTCAAACATGGGTCTTGGGTAAGAATAGGTCATCTTGACAGACAATCAACAGGTGGAAGCCTTGCTCCAGGCAGTGTAGTATTTTCTCCCACTACAAAAACAAAAATTGGCACGCCATACAGCGAGGTGAAACATAAAAAAATGTCCCATTTCCAGACTAAAGTCAACTAAAGTGGACACTGGACAAAAATCCCTGCTATGTATCGACTAGTGTGACATACGCACATGTCCGGGGAGACCTCCTCTACAACACCACACTGTCCGCTAAGCAGCAGAGGTGTAAAAATTTAATTGGCACACCATACAGCGAGGTGAAAGGTCAAAAAACATCCCATTTCCAGACTAAAGTCAACTAAAGTGGACACTGGACAAAAATCCCTGCTATGTATCGACTAGTGTGACATACGCACATGTCCGTGGAGACCTCCTCTACAACACCACACTGTCCGCTAAGCAGCAGACGTGTAAAACAAAAATTGGCACGCCATACAGCGAGGTGAAACATAAAAAAATGTCCCATTTCCAGACTAAAGTCAACTAAAGTGGACACTGGACAAAAATCCCTGCTATGTATCGACTAGTGTGACATACGCACATGTCCGTGAAGACCTCCTCTACAACACCACACTGTCCGCTAAGCAGCAGAGGTGTAAAACAAAAATTGGCACGCCATACAGCGAGGTGAAACATAAAAAGAATTCCCATTTCCAGACTAAAGTCAACTAAAGTGGACACTGGACAAAAATCCCTGCTATGTATCGACTAGTGTGACATATGCACATGTCCGGGGAGACCTCCTCTACAACACCACACTGTCCGCTAAGCAGCAGAGGTGTAAAACAAAAATTGGCACGCCATACAGCGAGGTGAAACATAAAAAGAAATTCCCATTTCCAGACTAAAGTCAACTAAAGTGGACACTGGACAAAAATCCCTGCTATGTATCGACTAGTGTGACATACGCACATGTCCGGGGAGACCTCCTCTACAACACCACACTGTCCGCTAAGCAGCAGAGGTGTAAAACAAAAATTGGCAAACCATACAGCGAGGTGAAAGGTCAAAAAATATCCCATTTCCAGACTAAAGTCAACTAAAGTGGACACTGGACAAAAATCCCTGCTATTTATCGACTAGTGTGACATACGCACATGTCCGTGGAGACCTCCTCTACAACACCACACTGTCCGCTAAGCAGCAGAGGTGTAAAACAAAAATTGGCACGCCATACAGCGAGGTGAAACATAAAAAAATGTCCCATTTCCAGACTAAAGTCAACTAAAGTGGACACTGGACAAAAATCCCTGCTATGTATCGACTAGTGTGACATACGCACATGTCCGTGAAGACCTCCTCTACAACACCACACTGTCCGCTAAGCAGCAGAGGTGTAAAACAAAAATTGGCACGCCATACAGCGAGGTGAAACATTAAAAAAAATCCCATTTCCAGACTAAAGTCAACTAAAGTGGACACTGGACAAAAATCCCTGCTATGTATCGACTAGTGTGACATATGCACATGTCCGGGGAGACCTCCTCTACAACACCACACTGTCCGCTAAGCAGCAGAGGTGTAAAACAAAAATTGGCATGCCATACAGCGAGGTGAATCATAAAAAAAAATCCCATTTCCAGACTAAAGTCAACTAAAGTGGACACTGGACAAAAATCCCTGCTATGTATCGACTAGTGTGACATACGCACATGTCCGGGGAGACCTCCTCTACAACACCACACTAAGCAGCAGAGGTGTAAAACAAAAATTGGCACGCCATACAGCGAGGTGAAACATAAAAAGAAATTCCCATTTCCAGACTAAAGTCAACTAAAGTGGACACTGGACAAAAATCCCTGCTATGTATCGACTAGTGTGACATACGCACATGTCCGGGGAGACCTCCTCTACAACACCACACTGTCCGCTAAGCAGCAGAGGTGTAAAACAAAAATTGGCAAACCATACAGCGAGGTGAAAGGTCAAAAAATATCCCATTTCCAGACTAAAGTCAACTAAAGTGGACACTGGACAAAAATCCCTGCTATTTATCGACTAGTGTGACATACGCACATGTCCGTGGAGACCTCCTCTACAACACCACACTGTCCGCTAAGCAGCAGAGGTGTAAAACAAAAATTGGCACGCCATACAGCGAGGTGAAACATAAAAAAATGTCCCATTTCCAGACTAAAGTCAACTAAAGTGGACACTGGACAAAAATCCCTGCTATGTATCGACTAGTGTGACATACGCACATGTCCGTGAAGACCTCCTCTACAACACCACACTGTCCGCTAAGCAGCAGAGGTGTAAAACAAAAATTGGCACGCCATACAGCGAGGTGAAACATTAAAAAAAATCCCATTTCCAGACTAAAGTCAACTAAAGTGGACACTGGACAAAAATCCCTGCTATGTATCGACTAGTGTGACATATGCACATGTCCGGGGAGACCTCCTCTACAACACCACACTGTCCGCTAAGCAGCAGAGGTGTAAAACAAAAATTGGCACGCCATACAGCGAGGTGAATCATAAAAAAAAATCCCATTTCCAGACTAAAGTCAACTAAAGTGGACACTGGACAAAAATCCCTGCTATGTATCGACTAGTGTGACATACGCACATGTCCGGGGAGACCTCCTCTACAACACCACACTAAGCAGCAGAGGTGTAAAACAAAAATTGGCAAACCATACAGCGAGGTGAAAGGTCAAAAAACATCCCATTTCCAGACTAAAGTCAACTAAAGTGGACACTGGACAAAAATCCCTGCTATGTATCGACTAGTGTGACATACGTATCGACTAGTGTGACATACGCACATGTCCGTGGAGACCTCCTCTACAACACCACACTGTCCGCTAAGCAGCAGAGGCGTAAAACAAAAATTGGCACGCCATACAGCGAGGTGAAACATAAAAAAATGTCCCATTTCCAGACTAAAGTCAACTAAAGTGGACACTGGACAAAAATCCCTGCTATGTATCGACTAGTGTGACATACGCACATGTCCGGGGAGACCTCCTCTACAACACCACTCTGTCCGCTAAGCAGCAGAGGTGTAAAAATTTAATTGGCACACCATACAGCGAGGTGAAAGGTCAAAAAACATCCCATTTCCAGACTAAAGTCAACTAAAGTGGACACTGGACAAAAATCCCTGCTATGTATCGACTAGTGTGACATACGCACATATCCGTGGAGACCTCCTCTACAACACCACACTGTCCGCTAAGCAGCAGAGGTGTAAAACTAAAATTGGCACGCCATACAGCGAGGTGAAACATAAAAAAATGTCCCATTTCCAGACTAAAGTCAACTAAAGTGGACACTGGACAAAAATCCCTGCTATGTATCGACTAGTGTGACATACGCACATGTCCGGGGAGACCTCCTCTACAACACCACACTGTCCGCTAAGCAGCAGAGGTGTAAAAATTGAATTGGCACACCATACAGCGAGGTGAAAGGTCAAAAAACATCCCATTTCCAGACTAAAGTCAACTAAAGTGGACACTGGACAAAAATCCCTGCTATGTATCGACTAGTGTGACATACGCACATGTCCGTGAAGACCTCCTCTACAACACCACACTGTCCGCTAAGCAGCAGAGGTGTAAAACAAAAATTGGCACGCCATACAGCGAGGTGAAACATAAAAAATGTCCCATTTCCAGACTAAAGTCAACTAAAGTGGACACTGGACAAAAATCCCTGCTATGTATCGACTAGTGTGACATACGCACATGTCCGTGAAGACCTCCTCTACAACACCACACTGTCCGCTAAGCAGCAGAGGTGTAAAACAAAAATTGGCACGCCATACAGCGAGGTGAAAGGTCAAAAAACATCCCATTTCCAGACTAAAGTCAACTAAAGTGGACACTGGACAAAAATCCCTGCTATGTATCGACTAGTGTGACATACGCACATATCCGTGGAGACCTCCTCTACAACACCACACTGTCCGCTAAGCAGCAGAGGTGTAAAACTAAAATTGGCACGCCATACAGCGAGGTGAAACATAAAAAAATGTCCCATTTCCAGACTAAAGTCAACTAAAGTGGACACTGGACAAAAATCCCTGCTATGTATCGACTAGTGTGACATACGCACATGTCCGGGGAGACCTCCTCTACAACACCACACTGTCCGCTAAGCAGCAGAGGTGTAAAAATTGAATTGGCACACCATACAGCGAGGTGAAAGGTCAAAAAACATCCCATTTCCAGACTAAAGTCAACTAAAGTGGACACTGGACAAAAATCCCTGCTATGTATCGACTAGTGTGACATACGCACATGTCCGTGAAGACCTCCTCTACAACACCACACTGTCCGCTAAGCAGCAGAGGTGTAAAACAAAAATTGGCACGCCATACAGCGAGGTGAAACATAAAAAATGTCCCATTTCCAGACTAAAGTCAACTAAAGTGGACACTGGACAAAAATCCCTGCTATGTATCGACTAGTGTGACATACGCACATGTCCGTGAAGACCTCCTCTACAACACCACACTGTCCGCTAAGCAGCAGAGGTGTAAAACAAAAATTGGCACGCCATACAGCGAGGTGAAACATAAAAAAAAATCCCATTTCCAGACTAAAGTCAACTAAAGTGGACACTGGACAAAAATCCCTGCTATGTATCGACTAGTGTGACATACGCACATGTCCGGGGAGACCTCCTCTACAACACCACACTGTCCGCTAAGCAGCAGAGGTGTAAAACAAAAATTGGCACGCCATACAGCGAGGTGAAACATAAAAAAATGTCCCATTTCCAGACTAAAGTCAACTAAAGTGGACACTGGACAAAAATCCCTGCTATGTATCGACTAGTGTGACATACGCACATGTCCGGGGAGACCTCCTCTACAACACCACACTGTCCGCTAAGCAGCAGAGGTGTAAAAATTTAATTGGCACACCATACAGCGAGGTGAAAGGTCAAAAAATATCCCATTTCCAGACTAAAGTCAACTAAAGTGGACACTGGACAAAAATCCCTGCTATGTATCGACTAGTGTGACATACGCACATGTCCGTGAAGACCTCCTCTACAACACCACACTGTCCGCTAAGCAGCAGAGGTGTAAAACAAAAATTGGCACGCCATACAGCGAGGTGAAACATAAAAAAATGTCCCATTTCCAGACTAAAGTCAACTAAAGTGGACACTGGACAAAAATCCCTGCTATGTATCGACTAGTGTGACATACGCACATGTCCGTGAAGACCTCCTCTACAACACCACACTGTCCGCTAAGCAGCAGAGGTGTAAAACAAAAATTGGCACGCCATACAGCGAGGTGAAACATAAAAAAAAATCCCATTTCCAGACTAAAGTCAACTAAAGTGGATACTGGACAAAAATCCCTGCTATGTATCGACTAGTGTGACATATGCACATGTCCGGGGAGACCTCCTCTACAACACCACACTGTCCGCTAAGCAGCAGAGGTGTAAAACAAAAATTGGCACGCCATACAGTGAGGTGAATCATAAAAAAAAATCCCATTTCCAGACTAAAGTCAACTAAAGTGGACACTGGACAAAAATCCCTGCTATGTATCGACTAGTGTGACATACGCACATGTCCGGGGAGACCTCCTCTACAACACCACACTGTCCGCTAAGCAGCAGAGGTGTAAAACAAAAATTGGCAAACCATACAGCGAGGTGAAAGGTAAAAAAATATCCCATTTCCAGACTAAAGTCAACTAAAGTGGACACTGGACAAAAATCCCTGCTATGTATCGACTAGTGTGACATACGCACATGTCCGTGGAGACCTCCTCTACAACACCACACTGTCCGCTAAGCAGCAGAGGTGTAAAACAAAAATTGGCACGCCATACAGCGAGGTGAAACATAAAAAAGTCCCATTTCCAGACTAAAGTCAACTAAAGTGGACACTGGACAAAAATCCCTGCTATGTATCGACTAGTGTGACATACGCACATGTCCGGGGAGACCTCCTCTACAACACCACACTGTCCGCTAAGCAGCAGAGGTGTAAAAAATTTATTGGCACACCATACAGCGAGGTGAAAGGTCAAAAAACATCCCATTTCCAGACTAAAGTCAACTAAAGTGGACACCTGACAAAAATCCCTGCTATGTATCGACTAGTGTGACATACGCACATGTCCGTGGAGACCTCCTCTACAACACCACACTGTCCGCTAAGCAGCAGAGGTGTAAAACAAAAATTGGCACGCCATACAGCGAGGTGAAACATAAAAAAATGTCCCATTTCCAGACTAAAGTCAACTAAAGTGGACACTGGACAAAAGTCCCTGCTATGTATCGACTAGTGTGACATACGCACATGTCCGGGGAGACCTCCTCTACAACACCACACTGTCCGCTAAGCAGCAGAGGTGTAAAAATTTAATTGGCACACCATACAGCGAGGTGAAAGGTCAAAAAATATCCCATTTCCAGACTAAAGTCAACTAAAGTGCACACTGGACAAAAATCCCTGCTATGTATCGACTAGTGTGACATACGCACATGTCCGTGAAGACCTCCTCTACAACACCACACTGTCCGCTAAGCAGCAGAGGTGTAAAACAAAAATTGGCACGCCATACAGCGAGGTGAAACATAAAAAAAATTCCCATTTCCAGACTAAAGTCAACTAAAGTGGACACTGGACAAAAATCCCTGCTATGTATCGACTAGTGTGACATATGCACATGTCCGGGGAGACCTCCTCTACAACACCACACTTTCCGCTAAGCAGCAGAGGTGTAAAACAAAAATTGGCACGCCATACAGCGAGGTGAAACATAAAAAAAAATCCCATTTCCAGACTAAAGTCAACTAAAGTGGACACTGGACAAAAATCCCTGCTATGTATCGACTAGTGTGACATACGCACATGTCCGGGGAGACCTCCTCTACAACACCACACTGTCCGCTAAGCAGCAGAGGTGTAAAACAAAAATTGGCAAACCATACAGCGAGGTGAAAGGTCAAAAAACATCCCATTTCCAGACTAAAGTCAACTAAAGTGGACACTGGACAAAAATCCCTGCTATGTATCGACTAGTGTGACATATGCACATGTCCGGGGAGACCTCCTCTACAACACCACACTGTCCGCTAAGCAGCAGAGGTGTAAAACAAAAATTGGCACGCCATACAGCGAGGTGAAACATAAAAAAAAATCCCATTTCCAGACTAAAGTCAACTAAAGTGGACACTGGACAAAAATCCCTGCTATGTATCGACTAGTGTGACATATGCACATGTCCGGGGAGACCTCCTCTACAACACCACACTGTCCGCTAAGCAGCAGAGGTGTAAAACAAAAATTGGCACGCCATACAGCGAGGTGAAACATAAAAAAAAATCCCATTTCCAGACTAAAGTCAACTAAAGTGGACACTGGACAAAAATCCCTGCTATGTATCGACTAGTGTGACATACGCACATGTCCGGGGAGACCTCCTCTACAACACCACACTGTCCGCTAAGCAGCAGAGGTGTAAAACAAAAATTGGCAAACCATACAGCGAGGTGAAAGGTCAAAAAATATCCCATTTCCAGACTAAAGTCAACTAAAGTGGACACTGGACAAAAATCCCTGCTATGTATCGACTAGTGTGACATACGCACATGTCCGTGGAGACCTCCTCTACAACACCACACTGTCCGCTAAGCAGCAGAGGTGTAAAACAAAAATTGGCACGCCATACAGCGAGGTGAAACATAAAAAAATGTCCCATTTCCAGACTAAAGTCAACTAAAGTGGACACTGGACAAAAATCCCTGCTATGTATCGACTAGTGTGACATACGCACATGTCCGGGGAGACCTCCTCTACAACACCACACTGTCCGCTAAGCAGCAGAGGTGTAAAAATTGAATTGGCACACCATACAGCGAGGTGAAAGGTCAAAAAACATCCCATTTCCAGACTAAAGTCAACTAAAGTGGACACTGGACAAAAATCCCTGCTATGTATCGACTAGTGTGACATACGCACATGTCCGTGGAGACCTCCTCTACAACACCACACTGTCCGCTAAGCAGCAGAGGTGTAAAACTAAAATTGGCACGCCATACAGCGAGGTGAAACATAAAAAAATGTCCCATTTCCAGACTAAAGTCAACTAAAGTGGACACTGGACAAAAATCCCTGCTATGTATCGACTAGTGTGACATACGCACATGTCCGGGGAGACCTCCTCTACAACACCACACTGTCCGCTAAGCAGCAGAGGTGTAACATTTTAATTGGCACACCATACAGCGAGGTGAAAGGTCAAAAAATATCCCATTTCCAGACTAAAGTCAACTAAAGTGGACACTGGACAAAAATCCCTGCTATGTATCGACTAGTGTGACATACGCACATGTCCGTGAAGACCTCCTCTACAACACCACACTGTCCGCTAAGCAGCAGAGGTGTAAAACAAAAATTGGCACGCCATACAGCGAGGTGAAACATAAAAAAATGTCCCATTTCCAGACTAAAGTCAACTAAAGTGGACACTGGACAAAAATCCCTGCTATGTATCGACTAGTGTGACATACGCACATGTCCGTGAAGACCTCCTCTACAACACCACACTGTCCGCTAAGCAGCAGAGGTGTAAAACAAAAATTGGCACGCCATACAGCGAGGTGAAACATAAAAAAATGTCCCATTTCCAGACTAAAGTCAACTAAAGTGGACACTGGACAAAAATCCCTGCTATGTATCGACTAGTGTGACATATGCACATGTCCGGGGAGACCTCCTCTACAACACCACACTGTCCGCTAAGCAGCAGAGGTGTAAAACAAAAATTGGCACGCCATACAGCGAGGTGAAACATAAAATAAATTCCCATTTCCAGACTAAAGTCAACTAAAGTGGACACTGGACAAAAATCCCTGCTATGTATCGACTAGTGTGACATACGCACATGTCCGGGGAGACCTCCTCTACAACACCACACTGTCCGCTAAGCAGCAGAGGTGTAAAACAAAAATTGGCAAACCATACAGCGAGGTGAAAGGTCAAAAAACATCCCATTTCCAGACTAAAGTCAACTAAAGTGGACACTGGACAAAAATCCCTGCTATGTATCGACTAGTGTGACATACGCACATGTCCGTGGAGACCTCCTCTACAACACCACACTGTCCGCTAAGCAGCAGAGGTGTAAAACAAAAATTGGCACGCCATACAGCGAGGTGAAACATAAAAAAATGTCCCATTTCCAGACTAAAGTCAACTAAAGTGGACACTGGACAAAAATCCCTGCTATGTATCGACTAGTGTGACATACGCACATGTCCGGGGAGACCTCCTCTACAACACCACACTGTCCACTAAGCAGCAGAGGTGTAAAAATGTAATTGGCACACCATACAGCGAGGTGAAAGGTCAAAAAACATCCCATTTCCAGACTAAAGTCAACTAAAGTGGACACTGGACAAAGATCCCTGCTATGTATCGACTAGTGTGACATACGCACATGTCCGTGGAGACCTCCTCTACAACACCACACTGTCCGCTAAGCAGCAGAGGTGTAAAACAAAAATTGGCACGCCATACAGCGAGGTGAAACATAAAAAAATGTCCCATTTCCAGACTAAAGTCAACTAAAGTGGACACTGGACAAAAATCCCTGCTATGTATCGACTAGTGTGACATACGCACATGTCCGGGGAGACCTCCTCTACAACACCACACTGTCCGCTAAGCAGCAGAGGTGTAAAAATGTAATTGGCACACCATACAGCGAGGTGAAAGGTCAAAAAATATCCCATTTCCAGACTAAAGTCAACTAAAGTGGACACTGGACAAAAATCCCTGCTATGTATCGACTAGTGTGACATACGCACATGTCCGTGAAGACCTCCTCTACAACACCACACTGTCCGCTAAGCAGCAGAGGTGTAAAACAAAAATTGGCACGCCATACAGCGAGGTGAAACATAAAAAAATGTCCCATTTCCAGACTAAAGTCAACTAAAGTGGACACTGGACAAAAATCCCTGCTATGTATCGACTAGTGTGACATACGCACATGTCCGTGAAGACCTCCTCTACAACACCACACTGTCCGCTAAGCAGCAGAGGTGTAAAACAAAAATTGGCACGCCATACAGCGAGGTGAAACATAAAAAAAAATCCCATTTCCAGACTAAAGTCAACTAAAGTGGACACTGGACAAAAATCCCTGCTATGTATCGACTAGTGTGACATACGCACATGTCCGTGGAGACCTCCTCTACAACACCACACTGTCCGCTAAGCAGCAGAGGTGTAAAACAAAAATTGGCACGCCATACAGCGAGGTGAAACATAAAAAAATGTCCCATTTCCAGACTAAAGTCAACTAAAGTGGACACTGGACAAAAGTCCCTGCTATGTATCGACTAGTGTGACATACGCACATGTCCGGGGAGACCTCCTCTACAACACCACACTGTCCGCTAAGCAGCAGAGGTGTAAAAATTTAATTGGCACACCATACAGCGAGGTGAAAGGTCAAAAAATATCCCATTTCCAGACTAAAGTCAACTAAAGTGCACACTGGACAAAAATCCCTGCTATGTATCGACTAGTGTGACATACGCACATGTCCGTGAAGACCTCCTCTACAACACCACACTGTCCGCTAAGCAGCAGAGGTGTAAAACAAAAATTGGCACGCCATACAGCGAGGTGAAACATAAAAAAAATTCCCATTTCCAGACTAAAGTCAACTAAAGTGGACACTGGACAAAAATCCCTGCTATGTATCGACTAGTGTGACATATGCACATGTCCGGGGAGACCTCCTCTACAACACCACACTTTCCGCTAAGCAGCAGAGGTGTAAAACAAAAATTGGCACGCCATACAGCGAGGTGAAACATAAAAAAAAATCCCATTTCCAGACTAAAGTCAACTAAAGTGGACACTGGACAAAAATCCCTGCTATGTATCGACTAGTGTGACATACGCACATGTCCGGGGAGACCTCCTCTACAACACCACACTGTCCGCTAAGCAGCAGAGGTGTAAAACAAAAATTGGCACGCCATACAGCGAGGTGAAACATAAAAAATGTCCCATTTCCAGACTAAAGTCAACTAAAGTGGACACTGGACAAAAATCCCTGCTATGTATCGACTAGTGTGACATACGCACATGTCCGGGGAGACCTCCTCTACAACACCACACTGTCCGCTAAGCAGCAGAGGTGTAAAAATTTAATTGGCACACCATACAGCGAGGTGAAAGGTCAAAAAATATCCCATTTCCAGACTAAAGTCAACTAAAGTGGACACTGGACAAAAATCCCTGCTATGTATCGACTAGTGTGACATACGCACATGTCCGTGAAGACCTCCTCTACAACACCACACTGTCCGCTAAGCAGCAGAGGTGTAAAACAAAAATTGGCACGCCATACAGCGAGGTGAAACATAAAAAAAAATCCCATTTCCAGACTAAAGTCAACTAAAGTGGACACTGGACAAAAATCCCTGCTATGTATCGACTAGTGTGACATATGCACATGTCCGGGGAGACCTCCTCTACAACACCACACTGTCCGCTAAGCAGCAGAGGTGTAAAACAAAAATTGGCACGCCATACAGCGAGGTGAAACATAAAAAAAATTCCCATTTCCAGACTAAAGTCAACTAAAGTGGACACTGGACAAAAATCCCTGCTATGTATCGACTAGTGTGACATACGCACATGTCCGGGGAGACCTCCTCTACAACACCACACTGTCCGCTAAGCAGCAGAGGTGTAAAACAAAAATTGGCAAACCATACAGCGAGGTGAAAGGTCAAAAAATATCCCATTTCCAGACTAAAGTCAACTAAAGTGGACACTGGACAAAAATCCCTGCTATGTATCGACTAGTGTGACATACGCACATGTCCGTGGAGACCTCCTCTACAACACCACACTGTCCGCTAAGCAGCAGAGGTGTAAAACAAAAATTGGCACGCCATACAGCGAGGTGAAACATAAAAAAATGTCCCATTTCCAGACTAAAGTCAACTAAAGTGGACACTGGACAAAAATCCCTGCTATGTATCGACTAGTGTGACATACGCACATGTCCGGGGAGACCTCCTCTACAACACCACACTGTCCGCTAAGCAGCAGAGGTGTAAACATTGAATTGGCACACCATACAGCGAGGTGAAAGGTCAAAAAACATCCCATTTCCAGACTAAAGTCAACTAAAGTGGACACTGGACAAAAATCCCTGCTATGTATCGACTAGTGTGACATACGCACATGTCCGTGGAGACCTCCTCTACAACACCACACTGTCCGCTAAGCAGCAGAGGTGTAAAACAAAAATTGGCACGCCATACAGCGAGGTGAAACATAAAAAAATGTCCCATTTCCAGACTAAAGTCAACTAAAGTGGACACTGGACAAAAATCCCTGCTATGTATCGACTAGTGTGACATACGCACATGTCCGGGGAGACCTCCTCTACAACACCACACTGTCCGCTAAGCAGCAGAGGTGTAACATTTTAATTGGCACACCATACAGCGAGGTGAAAGGTCAAAAATTATCCCATTTCCAGACTAAAGTCAACTAAAGTGGACACTGGACAAAAATCCCTGCTATGTATCGACTAGTGTGACATACGCACATGTCCGTGAAGACCTCCTCTACAACACCACACTGTCCGCTAAGCAGCAGAGGTGTAAAACAAAAATTGGCACGCCATACAGCGAGGTGAAACATAAAAAAATTTCCCATTTCCAGACTAAAGTCAACTAAAGTGGACACTGGACAAAAATCCCTGCTATGTATCGACTAGTGTGACATATGCACATGTCCGGGGAGACCTCCTCTACAACACCACAATGTCCGCTAAGCAGCAGAGGTGTAAAACAAAAATTGGCACGCCATACAGCGAGGTGAAACATAAAATAAATTCCCATTTCCAGACTAAAGTCAACTAAAGTGGACACTGGACAAAAATCCCTGCTATGTATCGACTAGTGTGACATACGCACATGTCCGGGGAGACCTCCTCTACAACACCACACTGTCCGCTAAGCAGCAGAGGTGTAAAACAAAAATTGGCAAACCATACAGCGAGGTGAAAGGTAAAAAAACATCCCATTTCCAGACTAAAGTCAACTAAAGTGGACACTGGACAAAAATCCCTGCTATGTATCGACTAGTGTGACATACGCACATGTCCGTGGAGACCTCCTCTACAACACCACACTGTCCGCTAAGCAGCAGAGGTGTAAAACAAAAATTGGCACGCCATACAGCGAGGTGAAACATAAAAAAATGTCCCATTTCCAGACTAAAGTCAACTAAAGTGGACACTGGACAAAAATCCCTGCTATGTATCGACTAGTGTGACATACGCACATGTCCGGGGAGACCTCCTCTACAACACCACACTGTCCACTAAGCAGCAGAGGTGTAAAAATGTAATTGGCACACCATACAGCGAGGTGAAAGGTCAAAAAACATCCCATTTCCAGACTAAAGTCAACTAAAGTGGACACTGGACAAAGATCCCTGCTATGTATCGACTAGTGTGACATACGCACATGTCCGTGGAGACCTCCTCTACAACACCACACTGTCCGCTAAGCAGCAGAGGTGTAAAACAAAAATTGGCACGCCATACAGCGAGGTGAAACATAAAAAAATTTCCCATTTCCAGACTAAAGTCAACTAAAGTGGACACTGGACAAAAATCCCTGCTATGTATCGACTAGTGTGACATACGCACATGTCCGGGGAGACCTCCTCTACAACACCACACTGTCCGCTAAGCAGCAGAGGTGTAAAAATGTAATTGGCACACCATACAGCGAGGTGAAAGGTAAAAAAATATCCCATTTCCAGACTAAAGTCAACTAAAGTGGACACTGGACAAAAATCCCTGCTATGTATCGACTAGTGTGACATACGCACATGTCCGTGAAGACCTCCTCTACAACACCACACTGTCCGCTAAGCAGCAGAGGTGTAAAACAAAAATTGGCACGCCATACAGCGAGGTGAAACATAAAAAAATGTCCCATTTCCAGACTAAAGTCAACTAAAGTGGACACTGGACAAAAATCCCTGCTATGTATCGACTAGTGTGACATACGCACATGTCCGTGAAGACCTCCTCTACAACACCACACTGTCCGCTAAGCAGCAGAGGTGTAAAACAAAAATTGGCACGCCATACAGCGAGGTGAAACATAAAAAAAAATCCCATTTCCAGACTAAAGTCAACTAAAGTGGACACTGGACAAAAATCCCTGCTATGTATCGACTAGTGTGACATATGCACATGTCCGGGGAGACCTCCTCTACAACACCACACTGTCCGCTAAGCAGCAGAGGTGTAAAACAAAAATTGGCACGCCATACAGCGAGGTGAAACATAAAAAAAAATCCCATTTCCAGACTAAAGTCAACTAAAGTGGACACTGGACAAAAATCCCTGCTATGTATCGACTAGTGTGACATACGCACATGTCCGGGGAGACCTCCTCTACAACACCACACTGTCCGCTAAGCAGCAGAGGTGTAAAACAAAAATTGGCAAACCATACAGCGAGGTGAAAGGTCAAAAAATATCCCATTTCCAGACTAAAGTCAACTAAAGTGGACACTGGACAAAAATCCCTGCTATGTATCGACTAGTGTGACATACGCACATGTCCGTGGAGACCTCCTCTACAACACCACACTGTCCGCTAAGCAGCAGAGGTGTAAAACAAAAATTGGCACGCCATACAGCGAGGTGAAACATAAAAAAATGTCCCATTTCCAGACTAAAGTCAACTAAAGTGGACACTGGACAAAAATCCCTGCTATGTATCGACTAGTGTGACATACGCACATGTCCGGGGAGACCTCCTCTACAACACCACACTGTCCGCTAAGCAGCAGAGGTGTAAAAATTTAATTGGCACACCATACAGCGAGGTGAAAGGTCAAAAAACATCCCATTTCCAGACTAAAGTCAACTAAAGTGGACACTGGACAAAAATCCCTGCTATGTATCGACTAGTGTGACATACGCACATGTCCGTGGAGACCTCCTCTACAACACCAAACTGTCCGCTAAGCAGCAGAGGTGTAAAACAAAAATTGGCACGCCATACAGCGAGGTGAAACATAAAAAAATGTCCCATTTCCAGACTAAAGTCAACTAAAGTGGACACTGGACAAAAATCCCTGCTATGTATCGACTAGTGTGACATACGCACATGTCCGGGGAGACCTCCTCTACAACACCACACTGTCCGCTAAGCAGCAGAGGTGTAAAAATTTAATTGGCACACCATACAGCGAGGTGAAAGGTCAAAAAATATCCCATTTCCAGACTAAAGTCAACTAAAGTGGACACTGGACAAAAATCCCTGCTATGTATCGACTAGTGTGACATACGCACATGTCCGTGAAGACCTCCTCTACAACACCACACTGTCCGCTAAGCAGCAGAGGTGTAAAACAAAAATCGGCACGCCATACAGCGAGGTGAAACATAAAAAAATGTCCCATTTCCAGACTAAAGTCAACTAAAGTGGACACTGGACAAAAATCCCTGCTATGTATCGACTAGTGTGACATACGCACATGTCCGTGGAGACCTCCTCTACAACACCACACTGTCCGCTAAGCAGCAGAGGTGTAAAACAAAAATTGGCACGCCATACAGCGAGGTGAAACATAAAAAAATGTCCCATTTCCAGACTAAAGTCAACTAAAGTGGACACTGGACAAAAGTCCCTGCTATGTATCGACTAGTGTGACATACGCACATGTCCGGGGAGACCTCCTCTACAACACCACACTGTCCGCTAAGCAGCAGAGGTGTAAAACAAAAATTGGCACGCCATACAGCGAGGTGAAACATAAAAAAAATTCCCATTTCCAGACTAAAGTCAACTAAAGTGGACACTGGACAAAAATCCCTGCTATGTATCGACTAGTGTGACATATGCACATGTCCGGGGAGACCTCCTCTACAACACCACACTTTCCGCTAAGCAGCAGAGGTGTAAAACAAAAATTGGCACGCCATACAGCGAGGTGAAACATAAAAAAAAATCCCATTTCCAGACTAAAGTCAACTAAAGTGGACACTGGACAAAAATCCCTGCTATGTATCGACTAGTGTGACATACGCACATGTCCGGGGAGACCTCCTCTACAACACCACACTGTCCGCTAAGCAGCAGAGGTGTAAAACAAAAATTGGCAAACCATACAGCGAGGTGAAAGGTCAAAAAACATCCCATTTCCAGACTAAAGTCAACTAAAGTGGACACTGGACAAAAATCCCTGCTATGTATCGACTAGTGTGACATACGCACATGTCCGTGGAGACCTCCTCTACAACACCACACTGTCCGCTAAGCAGCAGAGGTGTAAAACAAAAATTGGCACGCCATACAGCGAGGTGAAACATAAAAACATGTCCCATTTCCAGACTAAAGTCAACTAAAGTGGACACTGGACAAAAATCCCTGCTATGTATCGACTAGTGTGACATACGCACATGTCCGGGGAGACCTCCTCTACAACACCACACTGTCCGCTAAGCAGCAGAGGTGTAAAAATGTAATTGGCACACCATACAGCGAGGTGAAAGGTCAAAAAATATCCCATTTCCAGACTAAAGTCAACTAAAGTGGACACTGGACAAAAATCCCTGCTATGTATCGACTAGTGTGACATACGCACATGTCCGTGAAGACCTCCTCTACAACACCACACTGTCCGCTAAGCAGCAGAGGTGTAAAACAAAAATTGGCACGCCATACAGCGAGGTGAAACATAAAAAAAAATCCCATTTCCAGACTAAAGTCAACTAAAGTGGACACTGGACAAAAATCCCTGCTATGTATCGACTAGTGTGACATATGCACATGTCCGGGGAGACCTCCTCTACAACACCACACTGTCCGCTAAGCAGCAGAGGTGTAAAACAAAAATTGGCACGCCATACAGCGAGGTGAAACATAAAAAAAAATCCCATTTCCAGACTAAAGTCAACTAAAGTGGACACTGGACAAAAATCCCTGCTATGTATCGACTAGTGTGACATACGCACATGTCCGGGGAGACCTCCTCTACAACACCACACTGTCCGCTAAGCAGCAGAGGTGTAAAACAAAAATTGGCAAACCATACAGCGAGGTGAAAGGTCAAAAAATATCCCATTTCCAGACTAAAGTCAACTAAAGTGGACACTGGACAAAAATCCCTGCTATGTATCGACTAGTGTGACATACGCACATGTCCGTGGAGACCTCCTCTACAACACCACACTGTCCGCTAAGCAGCAGAGGTGTAAAACAAAAATTGGCACGCCATACAGCGAGGTGAAACATAAAAAAATGTCCCATTTCCAGACTAAAGTCAACTAAAGTGGACACTGGACAAAAATCCCTGCTATGTATCGACTAGTGTGACATACGCACATGTCCGGGGAGACCTCCTCTACAACACCACACTGTCCGCTAAGCAGCAGAGGTGTAAAAATTGAATTGGCACACCATACAGCGAGGTGAAAGGTCAAAAAACATCCCATTTCCAGACTAAAGTCAACTAAAGTGGACACTGGACAAAAATCCCTGCTATGTATCGACTAGTGTGACATACGCACATGTCCGTGGAGACCTCCTCTACAACACCACACTGTCCGCTAAGCAGCAGAGGTGTAAAACAAAAATTGGCACGCCATACAGCGAGGTGAAACATAAAAAAATGTCCCATTTCCAGACTAAAGTCAACTAAAGTGGACACTGGACAAAAATCCCTGCTATGTATCGACTAGTGTGACATACGCACATGTCCGGGGAGACCTCCTCTACAACACCACACTGTCCGCTAAGCAGCAGAGGTGTAAAATTTTAATTGGCACACCATACAGCGAGGTGAAAGGTCAAAAAATATCCCATTTCCAGACTAAAGTCAACTAAAGTGGACACTGGACAAAAATCCCTGCTATGTATCGACTAGTGTGACATACGCACATGTCCGTGAAGACCTCCTCTACAACACCACACTGTCCGCTAAGCAGCAGAGGTGTAAAACAAAAATTGGCACGCCATACAGCGAGGTGAAACATAAAAAAATGTCCCATTTCCAGACTAAAGTCAACTAAAGTGGACACTGGACAAAAATCCCTGCTATGTATCGACTAGTGTGACATACGCACATGTCCGTGAAGACCTCCTCTACAACACCACACTGTCCGCTAAGCAGCAGAGGTGTAAAACAAAAATTGGCACGCCATACAGCGAGGTGAAACATAAAAAAAGGTCCCATTTCCAGACTAAAGTCAACTAAAGTGGACACTGGACAAAAATCCCTGCTATGTATCGACTAGTGTGACATATGCACATGTCCGGGGAGACCTCCTCTACAACACCACACTGTCCGCTAAGCAGCAGAGGTGTAAAACAAAAATTGGCACGCCATACAGCGAGGTGAAACATAAAATAAATTCCCATTTCCAGACTAAAGTCAACTAAAGTGGACACTGGACAAAAATCCCTGCTATGTATCGACTAGTGTGACATACGCACATGTCCGGGGAGACCTCCTCTACAACACCACACTGTCCACTAAGCAGCAGAGGTGTAAAACAAAAATTGGCAAACCATACAGCGAGGTGAAAGGTCAAAAAATATCCCATTTCCAGACTAAAGTCAACTAAAGTGGACACTGGACAAAAATCCCTGCTATGTATCGACTAGTGTGACATACGCACATGTCCGTGGAGACCTCCTCTACAACACCACACTGTCCGCTAAGCAGCAGAGGTGTAAAACAAAAATTGGCACGCCATACAGCGAGGTGAAACATAAAAAAATGTCCCATTTCCAGACTAAAGTCAACTAAAGTGGACACTGGACAAAAATCCCTGCTATGTATCGACTAGTGTGACATACGCACATGTCCGGGGAGACCTCCTCTACAACACCACACTGTCCACTAAGCAGCAGAGGTGTAAAAATGTAATTGGCACACCATACAGCGAGGTGAAAGGTCAAAAAACATCCCATTTCCAGACTAAAGTCAACTAAAGTGGACACTGGACAAAGATCCCTGCTATGTATCGACTAGTGTGACATACGCACATGTCCGTGGAGACCTCCTCTACAACACCACACTGTCCGCTAAGCAGCAGAGGTGTAAAACAAAAATTGGCACGCCATACAGCGAGGTGAAACATAAAAAAATGTCCCATTTCCAGACTAAAGTCAACTAAAGTGGACACTGGACAAAAATCCCTGCTATGTATCGACTAGTGTGACATACGCACATGTCCGGGGAGACCTCCTCTACAACACCACACTGTCCGCTAAGCAGCAGAGGTGTAAAAATTTAATTGGCACACCATACAGCGAGGTGAAAGGTCAAAAATATCCCATTTCCAGACTAAAGTCAACTAAAGTGGACACTGGACAAAAATCCCTGCTATGTATCGACTAGTGTGACATACGCACATGTCCGTGAAGACCTCCTCTACAACACCACACTGTCCGCTAAGCAGCAGAGGTGTAAAACAAAAATTGGCACGCCATACAGCGAGGTGAATCATAAAAAAATGTCCCATTTCCAGACTAAAGTCAACTAAAGTGGACACTGGACAAAAATCCCTGCTATGTATCGACTAGTGTGACATACGCACATGTCCGTGAAGACCTCCTCTACAACACCACACTGTCCGCTAAGCAGCAGAGGTGTAAAACAAAAATTGGCACGCCATACAGCGAGGTGAAACATAAAAACAAATCCCATTTCCAGACTAAAGTCAACTAAAGTGGACACTGGACAAAAATCCCTGCTATGTATCGACTAGTGTGACATATGCACATGTCCGGGGAGACCTCCTCTACAACACCACACTGTCCGCTAAGCAGCAGAGGTGTAAAACAAAAATTGGCACGCCATACAGCGAGGTGAAACATAAAAAAAAATCCCATTTCCAGACTAAAGTCAACTAAAGTGGACACTGGACAAAAATCCCTGCTATGTATCGACTAGTGTGACATACGCACATGTCCGGGGAGACCTCCTCTACAACACCACACTGTCCGCTAAGCAGCAGAGGTGTAAAACAAAAATTGGCAAACCATACAGCGAGGTGAAAGGTCAAAAAATATCCCATTTCCAGACTAAAGTCAACTAAAGTGGACACTGGACAAAAATCCCTGCTATGTATCGACTAGTGTGACATACGCACATGTCCGTGGAGACCTCCTCTACAACACCACACTGTCCGCTAAGCAGCAGAGGTGTAAAACAAAAATTGGCACGCCATACAGCGAGGTGAAACATAAAAAAATGTCCCATTTCCAGACTAAAGTCAACTAAAGTGGACACTGGACAAAAATCCCTGCTATGTATCGACTAGTGTGACATACGCACATGTCCGGGGAGACCTCCTCTACAACACCACACTGTCCGCTAAGCAGCAGAGGTGTAAACATTTAATTGGCACACCATACAGCGAGGTGAAAGGTCAAAAAACATCCCATTTCCAGACTAAAGTCAACTAAAGTGGACACTGGACAAAAATCCCTGCTATGTATCGACTTAGTTGACTTTAGTCTGGAAATGGGACATTTTTTTATGTTTCACCTCGCTGTATGGCGTGCCAATTTTTGTTTTACACCTCTGCTGCTTAGCGGACAGTGTGGTGTTGTAGAGGAGGTCTTCACGGACATGTGCGTATGTCACACTAGTCGATACATAGCAGGGATTTTTGTCCAGTGTCCACTTTAGTTGACTTTAGTCTGGAAATGGGATATTTTTTTATGTTTCACCTCGCTGTATGGCGTGCCAATTTTTGTTTTACACCTCTGCTGCTTAGCGGACAGTTTGGTGTTGTAGAGGAGGTCTCCACGGACATGTGCGTATGTCACACTAGTCGATACATAGCAGGGATTTTTGTCCAGTGTGAAAGGTCAAAAAACATCCCATTTCCAGACTAAAGTCAACTAAAGTGGACACTGGACAAAAATCCCTGCTATGTATCGACTAGTGTGACATACGCACATGTCCGTGGAGACCTCCTCTACAACACCAAACTGTCCGCTAAGCAGCAGAGGTGTAAAACAAAAATTGGCACGCCATACAGCGAGGTGAAACATAAAAAAATGTCCCATTTCCAGACTAAAGTCAACTAAAGTGGACACTGGACAAAAATCCCTGCTATGTATCGACTAGTGTGACATACGCACATGTCCGGGGAGACCTCCTCTACAACACCACACTGTCCGCTAAGCAGCAGAGGTGTAAAAATTTAATTGGCACACCATACAGCGAGGTGAAACATAAAAAAATGTCCCATTTCCAGACTAAAGTCAACTAAAGTGGACACTGGACAAAAATCCCTGCTATGTATCGACTAGTGTGACATACGCACATGTCCGGGGAGACCTCCTCTACAACACCACACTGTCCGCTAAGCAGCAGAGGTGTAAACATTTAATTGGCACACCATACAGCGAGGTGAAAGGTCAAAAAACATCCCATTTCCAGACTAAAGTCAACTAAAGTGGACACTGGACAAAAATCCCTGCTATGTATCGACTAGTGTGACATACGCACATGTCCGTGGAGACCTCCTCTACAACACCAAACTGTCCGCTAAGCAGCAGAGGTGTAAAACAAAAATTGGCACGCCATACAGCGAGGTGAAACATAAAAAAATGTCCCATTTCCAGACTAAAGTCAACTAAAGTGGACACTGGACAAAAATCCCTGCTATGTATCGACTAGTGTGACATACGCACATGTCCGGGGAGACCTCCTCTACAACACCACACTGTCCGCTAAGCAGCAGAGGTGTAAACATTTAATTGGCACACCATACAGCGAGGTGAAAGGTCAAAAAATATCCCATTTCCAGACTAAAGTCAACTAAAGTGGACACTGGACAAAAATCCCTGCTATGTATCGACTAGTGTGACATACGCACATGTCCGTGAAGACCTCCTCTACAACACCACACTGTCCGCTAAGCAGCAGAGGTGTAAAACAAAAATCGGCACGCCATACAGCGAGGTGAAACATAAAAAAATGTCCCATTTCCAGACTAAAGTCAACTAAAGTGGACACTGGACAAAAATCCCTGCTATGTATCGACTAGTGTGACATACGCACATGTCCGTGAAGACCTCCTCTACAACACCACACTGTCCGCTAAGCAGCAGAGGTGTAAAACAAAAATTGGCACGCCATACAGCGAGGTGAAACATAAAAAAATGTCCCATTTCCAGACTAAAGTCAACTAAAGTGGACACTGGACAAAAATCCCTGCTATGTATCGACTAGTGTGACATATGCACATGTCCGGGGAGACCTCCTCTACAACACCACACTGTCCGCTAAGCAGCAGAGGTGTAAAAATGTAATTGGCACACCATACAGCGAGGTGAAAGGTCAAAAAATATCCCATTTCCAGACTAAAGTCAACTAAAGTGGACACTGGACAAAAATCCCTGCTATGTATCGACTAGTGTGACATACGCACATGTCCGTGAAGACCTCCTCTACAACACCACACTGTCCGCTAAGCAGCAGAGGTGTAAAACAAAAATTGGCACGCCATACAGCGAGGTGAAACATAAAAAAATGTCCCATTTCCAGACTAAAGTCAACTAAAGTGGACACTGGACAAAAATCCCTGCTATGTATCGACTAGTGTGACATACGCACATGTCCGTGAAGACCTCCTCTACAACACCACACTGTCCGCTAAGCAGCAGAGGTGTAAAACAAAAATTGGCACGCCATACAGCGAGGTGAAACATAAAAAAAAATCCCATTTCCAGACTAAAGTCAACTAAAGTGGACACTGGACAAAAATCCCTGCTATGTATCGACTAGTGTGACATATGCACATGTCCGGGGAGACCTCCTCTACAACACCACACTGTCCGCTAAGCAGCAGAGGTGTAAAACAAAAATTGGCACGCCATACAGCGAGGTGAAACATAAAAAAAAATCCCATTTCCAGACTAAAGTCAACTAAAGTGGACACTGGACAAAAATCCCTGCTATGTATCGACTAGTGTGACATACGCACATGTCCGGGGAGACCTCCTCTACAACACCACACTGTCCGCTAAGCAGCAGAGGTGTAAAACAAAAATTGGCAAACCATACAGCGAGGTGAAAGGTCAAAAAATATCCCATTTCCAGACTAAAGTCAACTAAAGTGGACACTGGACAAAAATCCCTGCTATGTATCGACTAGTGTGACATACGCACATGTCCGTGGAGACCTCCTCTACAACACCACACTGTCCGCTAAGCAGCAGAGGTGTAAAACAAAAATTGGCACGCCATACAGCGAGGTGAAACATAAAAAAATGTCCCATTTCCAGACTAAAGTCAACTAAAGTGGACACTGGACAAAAATCCCTGCTATGTATCGACTAGTGTGACATACGCACATGTCCGGGGAGACCTCCTCTACAACACCACACTGTCCGCTAAGCAGCAGAGGTGTAAACATTTAATTGGCACACCATACAGCGAGGTGAAAGGTCAAAAAACATCCCATTTCCAGACTAAAGTCAACTAAAGTGGACACTGGACAAAAATCCCTGCTATGTATCGACTAGTGTGACATACGCACATGTCCGTGGAGACCTCCTCTACAACACCAAACTGTCCGCTAAGCAGCAGAGGTGTAAAACAAAAATTGGCACGCCATACAGCGAGGTGAAACATAAAAAAATGTCCCATTTCCAGACTAAAGTCAACTAAAGTGGACACTGGACAAAAATCCCTGCTATGTATCGACTAGTGTGACATACGCACATGTCCGGGGAGACCTCCTCTACAACACCACACTGTCCGCTAAGCAGCAGAGGTGTAAAAATTTAATTGGCACACCATACAGCGAGGTGAAAGGTCAAAAAATATCCCATTTCCAGACTAAAGTCAACTAAAGTGGACACTGGACAAAAATCCCTGCTATGTATCGACTAGTGTGACATACGCACATGTCCGTGAAGACCTCCTCTACAACACCACACTGTCCGCTAAGCAGCAGAGGTGTAAAACAAAAATCGGCACGCCATACAGCGAGGTGAAACATAAAAAAATGTCCCATTTCCAGACTAAAGTCAACTAAAGTGGACACTGGACAAAAATCCCTGCTATGTATCGACTAGTGTGACATACGCACATGTCCGTGAAGACCTCCTCTACAACACCACACTGTCCGCTAAGCAGCAGAGGTGTAAAACAAAAATTGGCACGCCATACAGCGAGGTGAAACATAAAAAAAAATCCCATTTCCAGACTAAAGTCAACTAAAGTGGACACTGGACAAAAATCCCTGCTATGTATCGACTAGTGTGACATATGCACATGTCCGGGGAGACCTCCTCTACAACACCACACTGTCCGCTAAGCAGCAGAGGTGTAAAACAAAAATTGGCACGCCATACAGCGAGGTGAAACATAAAAAAAATCCCATTTCCAGACTAAAGTCAACTAAAGTGGACACTGGACAAAAATCCCTGCTATGTATCGACTAGTGTGACATACGCACATGTCCGGGGAGACCTCCTCTACAACACCACACTGTCCGCTAAGCAGCAGAGGTGTAAAACAAAAATTGGCAAACCATACAGCGAGGTGAAAGGTAAAAAAATATCCCATTTCCAGACTAAAGTCAACTAAAGTGGACACTGGACAAAAATCCCTGCTATGTATCGACTAGTGTGACATACGCACATGTCCGTGGAGACCTCCTCTACAACACCACACTGTCCGCTAAGCAGCAGACGTGTAAAACAAAAATTGGCACGCCATACAGCGAGGTGAAACATAAAAAGATGTCCCATTTCCAGACTAAAGTCAACTAAAGTGGACACTGGACAAAAATCCCTGCTATGTATCGACTAGTGTGACATACGCACATGTCCGGGGAGACCTCCTCTACAACACCACACTGTCCGCTAAGCAGCAGAGGTGTAAAAATGTAATTGGCACACCATACAGCGAGGTGAAAGGTCAAAAAACATCCCATTTCCAGACTAAAGTCAACTAAACTGGACACTGGACAAAAATCCCTGCTATGTATCGACTAGTGTGACATACGCACATGTCCGTGAAGACCTCCTCTACAACACCACACTGTCCGCTAAGCAGCAGAGGTGTAAAACAAAAATTGGCACGCCATACAGCGAGGTGAAACATAAAAAAATGTCCCATTTCCAGACTAAAGTCAACTAAAGTGGACACTGGACAAAAATCCCTGCTATGTATCGACTAGTGTGACATACGCACATGTCCGTGAAGACCTCCTCTACAACACCACACTGTCCGCTAAGCAGCAGAGGTGTAAAACAAAAATCGGCACGCCATACAGCGAGGTGAAACATAAAAAAAATTCCCATTTCCAGACTAAAGTCAACTAAAGTGGACACTGGACAAAAATCCCTGCTATGTATCGACTAGTGTGACATATGCACATGTCCGGGGAGACCTCCTCTACAACACCACACTGTCCGCTAAGCAGCAGAGGTGTAAAACAAAAATTGGCACGCCATACAGCGAGGTGAAACATAAAAAAAATTCCCATTTCGAGACTAAAGTCAACTAAAGTGGACACTGGACAAAAATCCCTGCTATGTATCGACTAGTGTGACATACGCACATGTCCGTGAAGACCTCCTCTACAACACCACACTGTCCGCTAAGCAGCAGAGGTGTAAAACAAAAATTGGCACGCCATACAGCGAGGTGAAACATAAAAAAATGTCCCATTTCCAGACTAAAGTCAACTAAAGTGGACACTGGACAAAAATCCCTGCTATGTATCGACTAGTGTGACTATACGCACATGTCCGGGGAGACCTCCTCTACAACACCACACTGTCCGCTAAGCAGCAGAGGTGTAAAACAAAAATTGGCAAACCATACAGCGAGGTGAAAGGTCAAAAAACATCCCATTTCCAGACTAAAGTCAACTAAAGTGGACACTGGACAAAAATCCCTGGCTATGTATCGACTAGTGTGACATATGCACATGTCCGGGGAGACCTCCTCTACAACACCACACTGTCCGCTAAGCAGCAGAGGTGTAAAACAAAAATTGGCACGCCATACAGCGAGGTGAAACATAAAAAAATGTCCCATTTCCAGACTAAAGTCAACTAAAGTGGACACTGGACAAAAATCCCTGCTATGTATCGACTAGTGTGACATACGCACATGTCCGTGAAGACCTCCTCTACAACACCACACTGTCCGCTAAGCAGCAGAGGTGTAAAACAAAAATCGGCACGCCATACAGCGAGGTGAAACATAAAAAAAAATCCCATTTCCAGACTAAAGTCAACTAAAGTGGACACTGGACAAAAATCCCTGCTATGTATCGACTAGTGTGACATATGCACATGTCCGGGGAGACCTCCTCTACAACACCACACTGTCCGCTAAGCAGCAGAGGTGTAAAACAAAAATTGGCACGCCATACAGCGAGGTGAAACATAAAAAAAAATCCCATTTCCAGACTAAAGTCAACTAAAGTGGACACTGGACAAAAATCCCTGCTATGTATCGACTAGTGTGACTATACGCACATGTCCGGGGAGACCTCCTCTACAACACCACACTGTCCGCTAAGCAGCAGAGGTGTAAAACAAAAATTGGCAAACCATACAGCGAGGTGAAAGGTCAAAAAACATCCCATTTCCAGACTAAAGTCAACTAAAGTGGACACTGGACAAAAATCCCTGCTATGTATCGACTAGTGTGACATACGCACATGTCCGTGGAGACCTCCTCTACAACACCACACTGTCCGCTAAGCAGCAGAGGTGTAAAACAAAAATTGGCACGCCATACAGCGAGGTGAAACATAAAAAAATGTCCCATTTCCAGACTAAAGTCAACTAAAGTGGACACTGGACAAAAATCCCTGCTATGTATCGACTAGTGTGACATACGCACATGTCCGGGGAGACCTCCTCTACAACACCACACTGTCCGCTAAGCAGCAGAGGTGTAAAAATTTAATTGGCACACCATACAGCGAGGTGAAAGGTCAAAAAACATCCCATTTCCAGACTAAAGTCAACTAAAGTGGACACTGGACAAAAATCCCTGCTATGTATCGACTAGTGTGACATACGCACATGTCCGTGGAGACCTCCTCTACAACACCACACTGTCCGCTAAGCAGCAGAGGTGTAAAACAAAAATTGGCACGCCATACAGCGAGGTGAAACATCAAAAAAGTCCCATTTCCAGACTAAAGTCAACTAAAGTGGACACTGGACAAAAATCCCTGCTATGTATCGACTAGTGTGACATACGCACATGTCTGGGGAGACCTCCTCTACAACACCACACTGTCCGCTAAGCAGCAGAGGTGTAAAAATTAAATTGGCACACCATACAGCGAGGTGAAAGATACAAAAATATCCCATTTCCAGACTAAAGTCAACTAAAGTGGACACTGGACAAAAATCCCTGCTATGTATCGACTAGTGTGACATACGCACATGTCCGTGGAGACCTCCTCTACAACACCACACTGTCCGCTAAGCAGCAGAGGTGTAAAACAAAAATTGGCACGCCATACAGCGAGGTGAAACATAAAAAAATGTCCCATTTCCAGACTAAAGTCAACTAAAGTGGACACTGGACAAAAATCCCTGCTATGTATCGACTAGTGTGACATACGCACATGTCCGGGGAGACCTCCTCTACAACACCACACTGTCCGCTAAGCAGCAGAGGTGTAAAAATTTAATTGGCACACCATACAGCGAGGTGAAAGGTCAAAAAACATCCCATTTCCAGACTAAAGTCAACTAAAGTGGACACTGGACAAAAATCCCTGCTATGTATCGACTAGTGTGACATATGCACATGTCCGGGGAGACCTCCTCTACAACACCACACTGTCCGCTAAGCAGCAGAGGTGTAAAACAAAAATTGGCACGCCATACAGCGAGGTGAAACATAAAATAAATTCCCATTTCCAGACTAAAGTCAACTAAAGTGGACACTGGACAAAAATCCCTGCTATGTATCGACTAGTGTGACATACGCACATGTCCGGGGAGACCTCCTCTACAACACCACACTGTCCGCTAAGCAGCAGAGGTGTAAAACAAAAATTGGCACGCCATACAGCGAGGTGAAACATAAAAAAATGTCCCATTTCCAGACTAAAGTCAACTAAAGTGGACACTGGACAAAAATCCCTGCTATGTATCGACTAGTGTGACATACGCACATGTCCGTGAAGACCTCCTCTACAACACCACACTGTCCGCTAAGCAGCAGAGGTGTAAAACAAAAATTGGCACGCCATACAGCGAGGTGAAACATAAAAAAATGTCCCATTTCCAGACTAAAGTCAACTAAAGTGGACACTGGACAAAAATCCCTGCTATGTATCGACTAGTGTGACATATGCACATGTCCGGGGAGACCTCCTCTACAACACCACACTGTCCGCTAAGCAGCAGAGGTGTAAAACAAAAATTGGCACGCCATACAGCGAGGTGAAACATAAAATAAATTCCCATTTCCAGACTAAAGTCAACTAAAGTGGACACTGGACAAAAATCCCTGCTATGTATCGACTAGTGTGACATACGCACATGTCCGGGGAGACCTCCTCTACAACACCACACTGTCCGCTAAGCAGCAGAGGTGTAAAACAAAAATTGGCAAACCATACAGCGAGGTGAAAGGTCAAAAAACATCCCATTTCCAGACTAAAGTCAACTAAAGTGGACACTGGACAAAAATCCCTGCTATGTATCGACTAGTGTGACATACGCACATGTCCGTGGAGACCTCCTCTACAACACCACACTGTCCGCTAAGCAGCAGAGGTGTAAAACAAAAATTGGCACGCCATACAGCGAGGTGAAACATAAAAAAATGTCCCATTTCCAGACTAAAGTCAACTAAAGTGGACACTGGACAAAAATCCCTGCTATGTATCGACTAGTGTGACATACGCACATGTCCGGGGAGACCTCCTCTACAACACCACACTGTCCACTAAGCAGCAGAAGTGTAAAAATGTAATTGGCACACCATACAGCGAGGTGAAAGGTCAAAAAACATCCCATTTCCAGACTAAAGTCAACTAAAGTGGACACTGGACAAAGATCCCTGCTATGTATCGACTAGTGTGACATACGCACATGTCCGTGGAGACCTCCTCTACAACACCACACTGTCCGCTAAGCAGCAGAGGTGTAAAACAAAAATTGGCACGCCATACAGCGAGGTGAAACATAAAAAAATGTCCCATTTCCAGACTAAAGTCAACTAAAGTGGACACTGGACAAAAGTCCCTGCTATGTATCGACTAGTGTGACATACGCACATGTCCGGGGAGACCTCCTCTACAACACCACACTGTCCGCTAAGCAGCAGAGGTGTAAAAATGTAATTGGCACACCATACAGCGAGGTGAAAGGTCAAAAAATATCCCATTTCCAGACTAAAGTCAACTAAAGTGGACACTGGACAAAAATCCCTGCTATGTATCGACTAGTGTGACATACGCACATGTCCGTGAAGACCTCCTCTACAACACCACACTGTCCGCTAAGCAGCAGAGGTGTAAAACAAAAATTGGCACGCCATACAGCGAGGTGAAACATAAAAAATGTCCCATTTCCAGACTAAAGTCAACTAAAGTGGACACTGGACAAAAATCCCTGCTATGTATCGACTAGTGTGACATACGCACATGTCCGTGAAGACCTCCTCTACAACACCACACTGTCCGCTAAGCAGCAGAGGTGTAAAACAAAAATTGGCACGCCATACAGCGAGGTGAAACATAAAAAAAAATCCCATTTCCAGACTAAAGTCAACTAAAGTGGACACTGGACAAAAATCCCTGCTATGTATCGACTAGTGTGACATATGCACATGTCCGGGGAGACCTCCTCTACAACACCACACTGTCCGCTAAGCAGCAGAGGTGTAAAACAAAAATTGGCACGCCATACAGCAAGGTGAAACATAAAAAAAAATCCCATTTCCAGACTAAAGTCAACTAAAGTGGACACTGGACAAAAATCCCTGCTATGTATCGACTAGTGTGACATACGCACATGTCCGGGGAGACCTCCTCTACAACACCACACTGTCCGCTAAGCAGCAGAGGTGTAAAACAAAAATTGGCAAACCATACAGCGAGGTGAAAGGTCAAAAAATATCCCATTTCCAGACTAAAGTCAACTAAAGTGGACACTGGACAAAAATCCCTGCTATGTATCGACTAGTGTGACATACGCACATGTCTGTGGAGACCTCCTCTACAACACCACACTGTCCGCTAAGCAGCAGAGGTGTAAAACAAAAATTGGCACGCCATACAGCGAGGTGAAACATAAAAAAATGTCCCATTTCCAGACTAAAGTCAACTAAAGTGGACACTGGACAAAAATCCCTGCTATGTATCGACTAGTGTGACATACGCACATGTCCGGGGAGACCTCCTCTACAACACCACACTGTCCGCTAAGCAGCAGAGGTGTAAAAATTTAATTGGCACACCATACAGCGAGGTGAAAGGTCAAAAAACATCCCATTTCCAGACTAAAGTCAACTAAAGTGGACACTGGACAAAAATCCCTGCTATGTATCGACTAGTGTGACATACGCACATGTCCGTGGAGACCTCCTCTACAACACCAAACTGTCCGCTAAGCAGCAGAGGTGTAAAACAAAAATTGGCACGCCATACAGCGAGGTGAAACATAAAAAAATGTCCCATTTCCAGACTAAAGTCAACTAAAGTGGACACTGGACAAAAATCCCTGCTATGTATCGACTAGTGTGACATACGCACATGTCCGGGGAGACCTCCTCTACAACACCACACTGTCCGCTAAGCAGCAGAGGTGTAAAACAAAAATTGGCACGCCATACAGCGAGGTGAAAGGTCAAAAAATATCCCATTTCCAGACTAAAGTCAACTAAAGTGGACACTGGACAAAAATCCCTGCTATGTATCGACTAGTGTGACATACGCACATGTCCGTGAAGACCTCCTCTACAACACCACACTGTCCGCTAAGCAGCAGAGGTGTAAAACAAAAATTGGCACGCCATACAGCGAGGTGAAACATAAAAAAATGTCCCATTTCCAGACTAAAGTCAACTAAAGTGGACACTGGACAAAAATCCCTGCTATGTATCGACTAGTGTGACATACGCACATGTCCGTGAAGACCTCCTCTACAACACCACACTGTCCGCTAAGCAGCAGAGGTGTAAAACAAAAATTGGCACGCCATACAGCGAGGTGAAACATAAAAAAAAATCCCATTTCCAGACTAAAGTCAACTAAAGTGGACACTGGACAAAAATCCCTGCTATGTATCGACTAGTGTGACATATGCACATGTCCGGGGAGACCTCCTCTACAACACCACACTGTCCGCTAAGCAGCAGAGGTGTAAAACAAAAATTGGCACGCCATACAGCAAGGTGAAACATAAAAAAAAATCCCATTTCCAGACTAAAGTCAACTAAAGTGGACACTGGACAAAAATCCCTGCTATGTATCGACTAGTGTGACATACGCACATGTCCGGGGAGACCTCCTCTACAACACCACACTGTCCGCTAAGCAGCAGAGGTGTAAAACAAAAATTGGCAAACCATACAGCGAGGTGAAAGGTCAAAAAATATCCCATTTCCAGACTAAAGTCAACTAAAGTGGACACTGGACAAAAATCCCTGCTATGTATCGACTAGTGTGACATACGCACATGTCCGTGGAGACCTCCTCTACAACACCACACTGTCCGCTAAGCAGCAGAGGTGTAAAACAAAAATTGGCACGCCATACAGCGAGGTGAAACATAAAAAAATGTCCCATTTCCAGACTAAAGTCAACTAAAGTGGACACTGGACAAAAATCCCTGCTATGTATCGACTAGTGTGACATACGCACATGTCCGGGGAGACCTCCTCTACAACACCACACTGTCCGCTAAGCAGCAGAGGTGTAAAAATTTAATTGGCACGCCATACAGCGAGGTGAAACATAAAAAAATGTCCCATTTCCAGACTAAAGTCAACTAAAGTGGACACTGGACAAAAATCCCTGCTATGTATCGACTAGTGTGACATACGCACATGTCCGTGAAGACCTCCTCTACAACACCACACTGTCCGCTAAGCAGCAGAGGTGTAAAACAAAAATCGGCACGCCATACAGCGAGGTGAAACATAAAAAAAAATCCCATTTCCAGACTAAAGTCAACTAAAGTGGACACTGGACAAAAATCCCTGCTATGTATCGACTAGTGTGACATATGCACATGTCCGGGGAGACCTCCTCTACAACACCACACTGTCCGCTAAGCAGCAGAGGTGTAAAACAAAAATTGGCACGCCATACAGCGAGGTGAAACATAAAAAAAAATCCCATTTCCAGACTAAAGTCAACTAAAGTGGACACTGGACAAAAATCCCTGCTATGTATCGACTAGTGTGACTATACGCACATGTCCGGGGAGACCTCCTCTACAACACCACACTGTCCGCTAAGCAGCAGAGGTGTAAAACAAAAATTGGCAAACCATACAGCGAGGTGAAAGGTCAAAAAACATCCCATTTCCAGACTAAAGTCAACTAAAGTGGACACTGGACAAAAATCCCTGCTATGTATCGACTAGTGTGACATACGCACATGTCCGTGGAGACCTCCTCTACAACACCACACTGTCCGCTAAGCAGCAGAGGTGTAAAACAAAAATTGGCACGCCATACAGCGAGGTGAAACATAAAAAAATGTCCCATTTCCAGACTAAAGTCAACTAAAGTGGACACTGGACAAAAATCCCTGCTATGTATCGACTAGTGTGACATACGCACATGTCCGGGGAGACCTCCTCTACAACACCACACTGTCCGCTAAGCAGCAGAGGTGTAAAAATTTAATTGGCACACCATACAGCGAGGTGAAAGGTCAAAAAACATCCCATTTCCAGACTAAAGTCAACTAAAGTGGACACTGGACAAAAATCCCTGCTATGTATCGACTAGTGTGACATACGCACATGTCCGTGGAGACCTCCTCTACAACACCACACTGTCCGCTAAGCAGCAGAGGTGTAAAACAAAAATTGGCACGCCATACAGCGAGGTGAAACATCAAAAAAGTCCCATTTCCAGACTAAAGTCAACTAAAGTGGACACTGGACAAAAATCCCTGCTATGTATCGACTAGTGTGACATACGCACATGTCTGGGGAGACCTCCTCTACAACACCACACTGTCCGCTAAGCAGCAGAGGTGTAAAAATTAAATTGGCACACCATACAGCGAGGTGAAAGATACAAAAATATCCCATTTCCAGACTAAAGTCAACTAAAGTGGACACTGGACAAAAATCCCTGCTATGTATCGACTAGTGTGACATACGCACATGTCCGTGGAGACCTCCTCTACAACACCACACTGTCCGCTAAGCAGCAGAGGTGTAAAACAAAAATTGGCACGCCATACAGCGAGGTGAAACATAAAAAAATGTCCCATTTCCAGACTAAAGTCAACTAAAGTGGACACTGGACAAAAATCCCTGCTATGTATCGACTAGTGTGACATACGCACATGTCCGGGGAGACCTCCTCTACAACACCACACTGTCCGCTAAGCAGCAGAGGTGTAAAAATTTAATTGGCACACCATACAGCGAGGTGAAAGGTCAAAAAACATCCCATTTCCAGACTAAAGTCAACTAAAGTGGACACTGGACAAAAATCCCTGCTATGTATCGACTAGTGTGACATATGCACATGTCCGGGGAGACCTCCTCTACAACACCACACTGTCCGCTAAGCAGCAGAGGTGTAAAACAAAAATTGGCACGCCATACAGCGAGGTGAAACATAAAATAAATTCCCATTTCCAGACTAAAGTCAACTAAAGTGGACACTGGACAAAAATCCCTGCTATGTATCGACTAGTGTGACATACGCACATGTCCGGGGAGACCTCCTCTACAACACCACACTGTCCGCTAAGCAGCAGAGGTGTAAAACAAAAATTGGCACGCCATACAGCGAGGTGAAACATAAAAAAATGTCCCATTTCCAGACTAAAGTCAACTAAAGTGGACACTGGACAAAAATCCCTGCTATGTATCGACTAGTGTGACATACGCACATGTCCGTGAAGACCTCCTCTACAACACCACACTGTCCGCTAAGCAGCAGAGGTGTAAAACAAAAATTGGCACGCCATACAGCGAGGTGAAACATAAAAAAATGTCCCATTTCCAGACTAAAGTCAACTAAAGTGGACACTGGACAAAAATCCCTGCTATGTATCGACTAGTGTGACATATGCACATGTCCGGGGAGACCTCCTCTACAACACCACACTGTCCGCTAAGCAGCAGAGGTGTAAAACAAAAATTGGCACGCCATACAGCGAGGTGAAACATAAAATAAATTCCCATTTCCAGACTAAAGTCAACTAAAGTGGACACTGGACAAAAATCCCTGCTATGTATCGACTAGTGTGACATACGCACATGTCCGGGGAGACCTCCTCTACAACACCACACTGTCCGCTAAGCAGCAGAGGTGTAAAACAAAAATTGGCAAACCATACAGCGAGGTGAAAGGTCAAAAAACATCCCATTTCCAGACTAAAGTCAACTAAAGTGGACACTGGACAAAAATCCCTGCTATGTATCGACTAGTGTGACATACGCACATGTCCGTGGAGACCTCCTCTACAACACCACACTGTCCGCTAAGCAGCAGACGTGTAAAACAAAAATTGGCACGCCATACAGCGAGGTGAAACATAAAAAAATGTCCCATTTCCAGACTAAAGTCAACTAAAGTGGACACTGGACAAAAATCCCTGCTATGTATCGACTAGTGTGACATACGCACATGTCCGGGGAGACCTCCTCTACAACACCACACTGTCCACTAAGCAGCAGAAGTGTAAAAATGTAATTGGCACACCATACAGCGAGGTGAAAGGTCAAAAAACATCCCATTTCCAGACTAAAGTCAACTAAAGTGGACACTGGACAAAGATCCCTGCTATGTATCGACTAGTGTGACATACGCACATGTCCGTGGAGACCTCCTCTACAACACCACACTGTCCGCTAAGCAGCAGAGGTGTAAAACAAAAATTGGCACGCCATACAGCGAGGTGAAACATAAAAAAATGTCCCATTTCCAGACTAAAGTCAACTAAAGTGGACACTGGACAAAAGTCCCTGCTATGTATCGACTAGTGTGACATACGCACATGTCCGGGGAGACCTCCTCTACAACACCACACTGTCCGCTAAGCAGCAGAGGTGTAAAAATGTAATTGGCACACCATACAGCGAGGTGAAAGGTCAAAAAATATCCCATTTCCAGACTAAAGTCAACTAAAGTGGACACTGGACAAAAATCCCTGCTATGTATCGACTAGTGTGACATACGCACATGTCCGTGAAGACCTCCTCTACAACACCACACTGTCCGCTAAGCAGCAGAGGTGTAAAACAAAAATTGGCACGCCATACAGCGAGGTGAAACATAAAAAATGTCCCATTTCCAGACTAAAGTCAACTAAAGTGGACACTGGACAAAAATCCCTGCTATGTATCGACTAGTGTGACATACGCACATGTCCGTGAAGACCTCCTCTACAACACCACACTGTCCGCTAAGCAGCAGAGGTGTAAAACAAAAATTGGCACGCCATACAGCGAGGTGAAACATAAAAAAAAATCCCATTTCCAGACTAAAGTCAACTAAAGTGGACACTGGACAAAAATCCCTGCTATGTATCGACTAGTGTGACATATGCACATGTCCGGGGAGACCTCCTCTACAACACCACACTGTCCGCTAAGCAGCAGAGGTGTAAAACAAAAATTGGCACGCCATACAGCAAGGTGAAACATAAAAAAAAATCCCATTTCCAGACTAAAGTCAACTAAAGTGGACACTGGACAAAAATCCCTGCTATGTATCGACTAGTGTGACATACGCACATGTCCGGGGAGACCTCCTCTACAACACCACACTGTCCGCTAAGCAGCAGAGGTGTAAAACAAAAATTGGCAAACCATACAGCGAGGTGAAAGGTCAAAAAATATCCCATTTCCAGACTAAAGTCAACTAAAGTGGACACTGGACAAAAATCCCTGCTATGTATCGACTAGTGTGACATACGCACATGTCTGTGGAGACCTCCTCTACAACACCACACTGTCCGCTAAGCAGCAGAGGTGTAAAACAAAAATTGGCACGCCATACAGCGAGGTGAAACATAAAAAAATGTCCCATTTCCAGACTAAAGTCAACTAAAGTGGACACTGGACAAAAATCCCTGCTATGTATCGACTAGTGTGACATACGCACATGTCCGGGGAGACCTCCTCTACAACACCACACTGTCCGCTAAGCAGCAGAGGTGTAAAAATTTAATTGGCACACCATACAGCGAGGTGAAAGGTCAAAAAACATCCCATTTCCAGACTAAAGTCAACTAAAGTGGACACTGGACAAAAATCCCTGCTATGTATCGACTAGTGTGACATACGCACATGTCCGTGGAGACCTCCTCTACAACACCAAACTGTCCGCTAAGCAGCAGAGGTGTAAAACAAAAATTGGCACGCCATACAGCGAGGTGAAACATAAAAAAATGTCCCATTTCCAGACTAAAGTCAACTAAAGTGGACACTGGACAAAAATCCCTGCTATGTATCGACTAGTGTGACATACGCACATGTCCGGGGAGACCTCCTCTACAACACCACACTGTCCGCTAAGCAGCAGAGGTGTAAAACAAAAATTGGCACGCCATACAGCGAGGTGAAAGGTCAAAAAATATCCCATTTCCAGACTAAAGTCAACTAAAGTGGACACTGGACAAAAATCCCTGCTATGTATCGACTAGTGTGACATACGCACATGTCCGTGAAGACCTCCTCTACAACACCACACTGTCCGCTAAGCAGCAGAGGTGTAAAACAAAAATTGGCACGCCATACAGCGAGGTGAAACATAAAAAAATGTCCCATTTCCAGACTAAAGTCAACTAAAGTGGACACTGGACAAAAATCCCTGCTATGTATCGACTAGTGTGACATACGCACATGTCCGTGAAGACCTCCTCTACAACACCACACTGTCCGCTAAGCAGCAGAGGTGTAAAACAAAAATTGGCACGCCATACAGCGAGGTGAAACATAAAAAAAAATCCCATTTCCAGACTAAAGTCAACTAAAGTGGACACTGGACAAAAATCCCTGCTATGTATCGACTAGTGTGACATATGCACATGTCCGGGGAGACCTCCTCTACAACACCACACTGTCCGCTAAGCAGCAGAGGTGTAAAACAAAAATTGGCACGCCATACAGCAAGGTGAAACATAAAAAAAAATCCCATTTCCAGACTAAAGTCAACTAAAGTGGACACTGGACAAAAATCCCTGCTATGTATCGACTAGTGTGACATACGCACATGTCCGGGGAGACCTCCTCTACAACACCACACTGTCCGCTAAGCAGCAGAGGTGTAAAACAAAAATTGGCAAACCATACAGCGAGGTGAAAGGTCAAAAAATATCCCATTTCCAGACTAAAGTCAACTAAAGTGGACACTGGACAAAAATCCCTGCTATGTATCGACTAGTGTGACATACGCACATGTCCGTGGAGACCTCCTCTACAACACCACACTGTCCGCTAAGCAGCAGAGGTGTAAAACAAAAATTGGCACGCCATACAGCGAGGTGAAACATAAAAAAATGTCCCATTTCCAGACTAAAGTCAACTAAAGTGGACACTGGACAAAAATCCCTGCTATGTATCGACTAGTGTGACATACGCACATGTCCGGGGAGACCTCCTCTACAACACCACACTGTCCGCTAAGCAGCAGAGGTGTAAAAATTTAATTGGCACACCATACAGCGAGGTGAAAGGTCAAAAAACATCCCATTTCCAGACTAAAGTCAACTAAAGTGGACACTGGACAAAAATCCCTGCTATGTATCGACTAGTGTGACATACGCACATGTCCGTGGAGACCTCCTCTACAACAACAAACTGTCCGCTAAGCAGCAGAGGTGTAAAACAAAAATTGGCACGCCATACAGCGAGGTGAAACATAAAAAAATGTCCCATTTCCAGACTAAAGTCAACTAAAGTGGACACTGGACAAAAATCCCTGCTATGTATCGACTAGTGTGACATACGCACATGTCCGGGGAGACCTCCTCTACAACACCACACTGTCCGCTAAGCAGCAGAGGTGTAAAAATTTAATTGGCACACCATACAGCGAGGTGAAAGGTAAAAAAAAATCCCATTTCCAGACTAAAGTCAACTAAAGTGGACACTGGACAAAAATCCCTGCTATGTATCGACTAGTGTGACATATGCACATGTCCGGGGAGACCTCCTCTACAACACCACACTGTCCGCTAAGCAGCAGAGGTGTAAAACAAAAATTGGCACGCCATACAGCAAGGTGAAACATAAAAAAAAATCCCATTTCCAGACTAAAGTCAACTAAAGTGGACACTGGACAGAAATCCCTGCTATGTATCGACTAGTGTGACATACGCACATGTCCGGGGAGACCTCCTCTACAACACCACACTGTCCGCTAAGCAGCAGAGGTGTAAAACAAAAATTGGCAAACCATACAGCGAGGTGAAAGGTCAAAAAATATCCCATTTCCAGACTAAAGTCAACTAAAGTGGACACTGGACAAAAATCCCTGCTATGTATCGACTAGTGTGACATACGCACATGTCTGTGGAGACCTCCTCTACAACACCACACTGTCCGCTAAGCAGCAGAGGTGTAAAACAAAAATTGGCACGCCATACAGCGAGGTGAAACATAAAAAAATGTCCCATTTCCAGACTAAAGTCAACTAAAGTGGACACTGGACAAAAATCCCTGCTATGTATCGACTAGTGTGACATACGCACATGTCCGGGGAGACCTCCTCTACAACACCACACTGTCCGCTAAGCAGCAGAGGTGTAAAAATTTAATTGGCACACCATACAGCGAGGTGAAAGGTCAAAAAACATCCCATTTCCAGACTAAAGTCAACTAAAGTGGACACTGGACAAAAATCCCTGCTATGTATCGACTAGTGTGACATACGCACATGTCCGTGGAGACCTCCTCTACAACACCAAACTGTCCGCTAAGCAGCAGAGGTGTAAAACAAAAATTGGCACGCCATACAGCGAGGTGAAACATAAAAAAATGTCCCATTTCCAGACTAAAGTCAACTAAAGTGGACACTGGACAAAAATCCCTGCTATGTATCGACTAGTGTGACATACGCACATGTCCGGGGAGACCTCCTCTACAACACCACACTGTCCGCTAAGCAGCAGAGGTGTAAAACAAAAATTGGCACGCCATACAGCGAGGTGAAAGGTAAAAAAATATCCCATTTCCAGACTAAAGTCAACTAAAGTGGACACTGGACAAAAATCCCTGCTATGTATCGACTAGTGTGACATACGCACATGTCCGTGAAGACCTCCTCTACAACACCACACTGTCCGCTAAGCAGCAGAGGTGTAAAACAAAAATTGGCACGCCATACAGCGAGGTGAAACATAAAAAAATGTCCCATTTCCAGACTAAAGTCAACTAAAGTGGACACTGGACAAAAATCCCTGCTATGTATCGACTAGTGTGACATACGCACATGTCCGTGAAGACCTCCTCTACAACACCACACTGTCCGCTAAGCAGCAGAGGTGTAAAACAAAAATTGGCACGCCATACAGCGAGGTGAAACATAAAAAAAAATCCCATTTCCAGACTAAAGTCAACTAAAGTGGACACTGGACAAAAATCCCTGCTATGTATCGACTAGTGTGACATACGCACATGTCCGGGGAGACCTCCTCTACAACACCACACTGTCCGCTAAGCAGCAGAGGTGTAAAACAAAAATTGGCAAACCATACAGCGAGGTGAAAGGTCAAAAAATATCCCATTTCCAGACTAAAGTCAACTAAAGTGGACACTGGACAAAAATCCCTGCTATGTATCGACTAGTGTGACATACGCACATGTCCGTGGAGACCTCCTCTACAACACCACACTGTCCGCTAAGCAGCAGAGGTGTAAAACAAAAATTGGCACGCCATACAGCGAGGTGAAACATAAAAAAATGTCCCATTTCCAGACTAAAGTCAACTAAAGTGGACACTGGACAAAAATCCCTGCTATGTATCGACTAGTGTGACATACGCACATGTCCGGGGAGACCTCCTCTACAACACCACACTGTCCGCTAAGCAGCAGAGGTGTAAAAATTTAATTGGCACACCATACAGCGAGGTGAAAGGTCAAAAAACATCCCATTTCCAGACTAAAGTCAACTAAAGTGGACACTGGACAAAAATCCCTGCTATGTATCGACTAGTGTGACATACGCACATGTCCGTGGAGACCTCCTCTACAACACCAAACTGTCCGCTAAGCAGCAGAGGTGTAAAACAAAAATTGGCACGCCATACAGCGAGGTGAAACATAAAAAATGTCCCATTTCCAGACTAAAGTCAACTAAAGTGGACACTGGACAAAAATCCCTGCTATGTATCGACTAGTGTGACATACGCACATGTCCGGGGAGACCTCCTCTACAACACCACACTGTCCGCTAAGCAGCAGAGGTGTAAAAATTTAATTGGCACACCATACAGCGAGGTGAAAGGTCAAAAAATATCCCATTTCCAGACTAAAGTCAACTAAAGTGGACACTGGACAAAAATCCCTGCTATGTATCGACTAGTGTGACATACGCACATGTCCGTGAAGACCTCCTCTACAACACCACACTGTCCGCTAAGCAGCAGAGGTGTAAAACAAAAATCGGCACGCCATACAGCGAGGTGAAACATAAAAAAATGTCCCATTTCCAGACTAAAGTCAACTAAAGTGGACACTGGACAAAAATCCCTGCTATGTATCGACTAGTGTGACATACGCACATGTCCGTGAAGACCTCCTCTACAACACCACACTGTCCGCTAAGCAGCAGAGGTGTAAAAAAAAAATTGGCACGCCATACAGCGAGGTGAAACATAAAAAAAATTCCCATTTCCAGACTAAAGTCAACTAAAGTGGACACTGGACAAAAATCCCTGCTATGTATCGACTAGTGTGACATATGCACATGTCCGGGGAGACCTCCTCTACAACACCACACTGTCCGCTAAGCAGCAGAGGTGTAAAACAAAAATTGGCACGCCATACAGCGAGGTGAAACATAAAAAAAAATCCCATTTCCAGACTAAAGTCAACTAAAGTGGACACTGGACAAAAATCCCTGCTATGTATCGACTAGTGTGACATACGCACATGTCCGGGGAGACCTCCTCTACAACACCACACTGTCCGCTAAGCAGCAGAGGTGTAAAACAAAAATTGGCAAACCATACAGCGAGGTGAAAGGTCAAAAAACATCCCATTTCCAGACTAAAGTCAACTAAAGTGGACACTGGACAAAAATCCCTGCTATGTATCGACTAGTGTGACATACGCACATGTCCGTGGAGACCTCCTCTACAACACCACACTGTCCGCTAAGCAGCAGAGGTGTAAAACAAAAATTGGCACGCCATACAGCGAGGTGAAACATAAAAAGATGTCCCATTTCCAGACTAAAGTCAACTAAAGTGGACACTGGACAAAAATCCCTGCTATGTATCGACTAGTGTGACATACGCACATGTCCGGGGAGACCTCCTCTACAACACCACACTGTCCGCTAAGCAGCAGAGGTGTAAAAATGTAATTGGCACACCATACAGCGAGGTGAAAGGTCAAAAAACATCCCATTTCCAGACTAAAGTCAACTAAAGTGGACACTGGACAAAAATCCCTGCTATGTATCGACTAGTGTGACATACGCACATGTCCGTGAAGACCTCCTCTACAACACCACACTGTCCGCTAAGCAGCAGAGGTGTAAAACAAAAATTGGCACGCCATACAGCGAGGTGAAACATAAAAAAATGTCCCATTTCCAGACTAAAGTCAACTAAAGTGGACACTGGACAAAAATCCCTGCTATGTATCGACTAGTGTGACATACGCACATGTCCGTGAAGACCTCCTCTACAACACCACACTGTCCGCTAAGCAGCAGAGGTGTAAAACAAAAATCGGCACGCCATACAGCGAGGTGAAACATAAAAAAAATTCCCATTTCCAGACTAAAGTCAACTAAAGTGGACACTGGACAAAAATCCCTGCTATGTATCGACTAGTGTGACATATGCACATGTCCGGGGAGACCTCCTCTACAACACCACACTGTCCGCTAAGCAGCAGAGGTGTAAAACAAAAATTGGCACGCCATACAGCGAGGTGAAACATAAAAAAATGTCCCATTTCCAGACTAAAGTCAACTAAAGTGGACACTGGACAAAAATCCCTGCTATGTATCGACTAGTGTGACATACGCACATGTCCGTGAAGACCTCCTCTACAACACCACACTGTCCGCTAAGCAGCAGAGGTGTAAAACAAAAATCGGCACGCCATACAGCGAGGTGAAACATAAAAAAAAATCCCATTTCCAGACTAAAGTCAACTAAAGTGGACACTGGACAAAAATCCCTGCTATGTATCGACTAGTGTGACATATGCACATGTCCGGGGAGACCTCCTCTACAACACCACACTGTCCGCTAAGCAGCAGAGGTGTAAAACAAAAATTGGCACGCCATACAGCGAGGTGAAACATAAAAAAAAATCCCATTTCCAGACTAAAGTCAACTAAAGTGGACACTGGACAAAAATCCCTGCTATGTATCGACTAGTGTGACTATACGCACATGTCCGGGGAGACCTCCTCTACAACACCACACTGTCCGCTAAGCAGCAGAGGTGTAAAACAAAAATTGGCAAACCATACAGCGAGGTGAAAGGTCAAAAAACATCCCATTTCCAGACTAAAGTCAACTAAAGTGGACACTGGACAAAAATCCCTGCTATGTATCGACTAGTGTGACATACGCACATGTCCGTGGAGACCTCCTCTACAACACCACACTGTCCGCTAAGCAGCAGAGGTGTAAAACAAAAATTGGCACGCCATACAGCGAGGTGAAACATAAAAAAATGTCCCATTTCCAGACTAAAGTCAACTAAAGTGGACACTGGACAAAAATCCCTGCTATGTATCGACTAGTGTGACATACGCACATGTCCGGGGAGACCTCCTCTACAACACCACACTGTCCGCTAAGCAGCAGAGGTGTAAAAATTTAATTGGCACACCATACAGCGAGGTGAAAGGTCAAAAAACATCCCATTTCCAGACTAAAGTCAACTAAAGTGGACACTGGACAAAAATCCCTGCTATGTATCGACTAGTGTGACATACGCACATGTCCGTGGAGACCTCCTCTACAACACCACACTGTCCGCTAAGCAGCAGAGGTGTAAAACAAAAATTGGCACGCCATACAGCGAGGTGAAACATCAAAAAAGTCCCATTTCCAGACTAAAGTCAACTAAAGTGGACACTGGACAAAAATCCCTGCTATGTATCGACTAGTGTGACATACGCACATGTCTGGGGAGACCTCCTCTACAACACCACACTGTCCGCTAAGCAGCAGAGGTGTAAAAATTAAATTGGCACACCATACAGCGAGGTGAAAGATACAAAAATATCCCATTTCCAGACTAAAGTCAACTAAAGTGGACACTGGACAAAAATCCCTGCTATGTATCGACTAGTGTGACATACGCACATGTCCGTGGAGACCTCCTCTACAACACCACACTGTCCGCTAAGCAGCAGAGGTGTAAAACAAAAATTGGCACGCCATACAGCGAGGTGAAAGGTAAAAAACTATCCCATTTCCAGACTAAAGTCAACTAAAGTGGACACTGGACAAAAATCCCTGCTATGTATCGACTAGTGTGACATATGCACATGTCCGGGGAGACCTCCTCTACAACACCACACTGTCCGCTAAGCAGCAGAGGTCCAGTGTCCACTTTAGTTGACTTTAGTCTGGAAATGGGAACATTTTTTATGTTTCACCTCGCTGTATGGCGTGCCAATTTTTGTTTTACACCTCTGCTGCTTAGCGGACAGTGTGGTGTTGTAGAGGAGGTCTCCACGGACATGTGCGTATGTCACACTAGTCGATACATAGCAGGGATTTTTGTCCAGTGTCCACTTTAGTTGACTTTAGTCTGGAAATGGGAATTTTTTTATGTTTCACCTCGCTGTATGGCGTGCCAATTTTTGTTTTACACCTCTGCTGCTTAGCGGACAGTGTGGTGTTGTAGAGGAGGTCTCCACGGACATGTGCGTATGTCACACTAGTCGATACATAGCAGGGATTTTTGTCCAGTGTCAACTTTAGTTGACTTTAGTCTGGAAATGGGACATTTTTTTATGTTTCACCTTGCTGTATGGCGTGCCAAATTTTGTTTTACACCTCTGCTGCTTAGCGGACAGTGTGGTGTTGTAGAGGAGGTCTCCACGGACATGTGCGTATGTCACACTAGTCGATACATA
>NW_027638270.1:0-7500 GCF_951216825.1 Electrona antarctica
CCCCTTCTCCTTCTATACAGCCCTGTCCAGAGCTATATAGTAACCGCAATTTACTCAACCTCCCCTCCTGTCCTGTTTTTGTCTCGTCTTTTTTCCTCTTTGCACCTAATTGTCCCATTCGGTGGCACCCTCGTCTCCCGTGCTCTCCTATCGCTCTATTCATCATCCCAAACAGCGCTCCGAGCAGCACCTAGGTGCGTTCCCCACCTCCGAGCAGGCCTAGGTGCGTTCCCCACCTCCCAGCAGCCCTAGGTGTGTTCCCCACCTCCCAATATTTAGAAACGGGTCTAAGCGCGCCATTAACCCATTTAGACCTGAGGTCCATTCTACAAAATGTTTTCTAAATCTTGACAGTTTTCTGAAAAACCCCATGTTTCTATGTCAGTGGTTCTCAAACATTTTCATGTCAAGGACCCCCAAAAATATATGAAATTGGCCACCTACCCCCATCTGAAAATATGTTGTTTCCAGGAACCCAAGCAAAGATTTGAGTTAAAAACGCTCGCTCTGAAAGAATATATATTCAAAGATTTGCTCCACATTTTCACGGTTTTTCAAAAATAGCAGACCTACAAGCTGGCGCGCTATGAGCTTGTAGATCTGCTATTTTTCAATAGCTAAAGCATAACACAATGCTAACACCAAAAGGGGGTTCCCGCCCAGAATGCGTTAATCATGTTTGCACAACAGCGGTAATGCTTCCTACTTATCTTACTTGGCAGAGGCCTGTCTTCAAAGGCGAGATGCCGCCTCACTGATGGTTCTGGAATGGGTGCTTGGGAACCAATTATAATACAAACAGATACCTCGTTTCAGGGGGATTCTTCCAGGGGGAAGGAAGGAGAGGAGATGGCGGGGAGGCTGGGATGGAGAGAGAGCGGGACAGCGGGAGAAGAGAGGCAACAGGGGGACTCAAGTGGTAGGGGAAGGTGAGATGAAGAGGAGGGGGGGTAGCTGCGTGGGAAGAATAGAGAGATAATTACAGGGAAGTCATTTGTGTGCGTGCGCGTGCGGTGTGTGCGTGCATGTGTGTGTATACGTGCGTGTGTGGGAAGAGAGAGAATCAACTGGAACTATGGATAGTTCACCCCCCAAAATGACTTTTCTATATTGATTTCTCACCCATTGAGACGTTTTCACACAGGTTTTTGTGTTGTTGTTTTTTTGTCGCATTCGTAAGCCAATAGTTTGATGACCAGCAGTGGTTCCCGATGGAGACACAAAGGAGACTCTTTGTGTCTCCATAGGGAACCGCAACTGGTCATCCAAAAAAATTACAGAGGCACTCTTGGCTTAAGTGGACTTTCTTCTACAAATGGATGTGTATTGTGTATACTGTATGTGGGGGTGGGTGCTTCTACCTGGAAACACATTAATTTGGTGGACAGCTCATTGTTGGACTGAAAAACAACCATGGTCGCCTCATCCCTCACCTGGACTTTCTCTCTGAAATAGCCATTGACTTCAGAAAAAAGAAAAGAATAAGCGCTTCGTGGGTCCTTTATGTAGAGCCATTGACTTGGTGTTTGTGTCTGTCTGTTTGTCTGTTTGTTCTCTCTCTCTCTCTCTCTCTCTCTCTGTGTGTGTGTGCATGTGCGCGTGCGTGCGTGCGTGCGTGCGTGCGTGCGTGCGTGCGTGCGTGCGTGCGAGCGTGCGTGCGTGCGTGCACTCTGCATTCATACTGTATCTGTGTGTTCTTTGTGAGGTTTTAAAGCCCTTGAGTGCTGCATTGTGGGCCCAGTTGTTTGTAATACATGCTCAACGCCTGGCGTCCCTTCGTCCCTGATGCCGTATGAGGCTCTTAGTCATCCTGACATGATCCACTGCCTATACGGTGTTCTCACAGACGTCTTGGCCCACGAGAGATTCTGGCATGTTTGTTGTGTTCCGTTTGAAACCCTGTTATCTTTGTGGCAATTTGCTAAGTTGGTGTATAGCCTACGGTCGTGCATCCTCATCTGTCACAGAATGTGGAAGTTGTTGCTATGGTGGGACTTTACTTTTTGGGTCATGGGCTCATGGTGATGATTTACTTGTTCTATGAGGCTTGTGTGTGTTAGTGTTGCTTGGGCCGTACTGTTAAAGATGGTACACATAGACTGTTGTCTTGTAATTAGAGCCATACCGATTTATTGGTCTGGGTCACTTTTTGTTGCTGCTAAGTATCGGCAATTGTACAACCGATGTGTCCCAATTTATCTTTCGTCCTATTTGGGGATGTCTTCATACAGTAGGTTAACATTTTCAAAAGTTGTAAAAACCTGAACTTTTTAGCCGCTAGGGGGCGTTGTTTGCTAGGTCCGTATATATACGGTCCCCCAATGTATACTATATAATGCTCGAGTCCCACGGCAGCTTTTAACATTGGTCCGGTTGCTATAGCAACGCCCCACCGCTCCAGCTATGGGATTGAAAATATAGTCGCCGTGTAAAACAGTTGAAAGGAGGATTTTCAACCGTCCATAAATCGTAATCCAGGAGAGCTGTCCTTGGTGGATCTTCTGCCATCCAAATTTTGGATTTAATTTGTGCCTTTGTACCGCGACGCTCCCGCCATGTAAAAGCTTCTGACGAAAGGTAAACAGTGTGTGCGTGTGCCAATGATACTAAAGTGTGTGTAGTGAGTGGGTGTGGGGGGTGGGCAAACTCAGACTCTTAAAGTGAACGTGTATGGTGGCACTGGGAACTTCATAAATGCTAACTGCTAGCCGGCAATAAAATAATTAAGATTGATCAGAATTGACTTTGCCGTTTTTGACAAAATATTGTTCAAAACATTGGTATTAACAACTCATCCATCGCCACTAGGGGGCGCCAAAAGGCCCTGACCGCCACTATATATCTTTTATTTTATTTTATATATTTTTATTTATTTTTTTAAAAAAGTCTAAAAAAATAAATTAAAAAAAAGTTTTTTTTTTTTTTTACCATGTTATAAAACACGAAAAACACGTCCTTGGCGCTCCAGGACATCATGAAAAAGAAGTTAAATAAGTCCTTGGCGATGGATGAGTTAAGCGACACTTCATATCGGTCGTCTCTACATGTAATTCATGGTGATCTGCATTTCAGTTTGATTTCATCTAATTAAGAGATTTCCTGAGATTTATGCTGAAGTGGGTGAGTTTCACAAGCAGCATGGAGAGGGACTATAGCACCATACCCTGACAGAATGTTCAGTGGCCCCACATCGTAGCATGGAGAGGGACTATAGCACCATACCCTGACAGAATGTTCAGTGGCCCCACATCGTAGCATGGAGAGGGACTATAGCACCATGCACTGACAGAATGTTCAGTGGCCCCACATCGTAGCATGGAGAGGGACTATAGCACCATACCCTGACAGAATGTTCAGTGGCCCCACATCGTAGCATGGAGAGGGACTATAGCACCATACCCTGACAGAATGTTCAGTGGCCCCACATCGTAGCATGGAGAGGGACTATAGCACCATACCCTGACAGAATGTTCAGTGGCCCCACATCGTAGCATGGAGAGGGACTATAGCACCATACCCTGACAGAATGTTCAGTGGCCCCACATCGTAGCATGGAGAGGGACTATAGCACCATACACTGACAGAATGTTCAGTGGCCCCACATCGCAGCATGGAGAGGGACTATAGCACCATACACTGACAGAATGTTCAGTGGCCCCACATCGTAGCATGGAGAGGGACTATAGCACCATACCCTGACAGAATGTTCAGTGGCCCCACATCGTAGCATGGAGAGGGACTATAGCACCATACCCTGACAGAATGTTCAGTGGTCCCACATCGTAGCATGGAGAGGGACTATAGCACCATACCCTGACAGAATGTTCAGTGGCCCCACATCGTAGCATGGAGAGGGACTATAGCACCATACCCTGACAGAATGTTCAGTGGCCCCACATCGTAGCATGGAGAGGGACTATAGCACCATACCCTGACAGAATGTTCAGTGGCCCCACATCGTAGCATGGAGAGGGACTATAGCACCATACCCTGACAGAATGTTCAGTGGCCCCACATCGTAGCATGGAGAGGGACTATAGCACCATACCCTGACAGAATGTTCAGTGGCTCGACATCGTAGCATGGAGAGGGACTATAGCACCATACACTGACAGAATGTTCAGTGGCCCCACATCGTAGCATGGAGAGGGACTATAGCACCATACCCTGACAGAATGTTCAGTGGCTCGACATCGTAGCATGGAGAGGGACTATAGCACCATACACTGACAGAATGTTCAGTGGCCCCACATCGTAGCATGGAGAGGGACTATAGCACCATACACTGACAGAATGTTCAGTGGCCCCACATCGTAGCATGGAGAGGGACTATAGCACCATACACTGACAGAATGTTCAGTGGCCCCACATCGTAGAGAGCCTATAGAATGCACCACTCTACTGTATCACCAGGAGGATGAATTAACACTACATCTGACTGGAGAAGGCTTTAGAACAATGATTGTCACTGTGGAAGCTAGGATCCGACAGGAAGCACGCACATCTCCAGAAATTCTACAGGTGCTGGTCAAAAATATACGTACAATGAAAATGAAGGGATGTCCGCACACTGTTTCTCTGCTCCCAGGAAAATTATTTATTTCCTGAACAACCGTGTGGGTCTTCGTCAGGTATGAGTACAAAACATCAAGACAACATACGGTCAACATATGGTCAACATGGAACATGGAACATGGAACAAGCTCTGTTGAAATGAGGAAAATCAAGCAAGACACGCCCACCACATCTGAAAGGATGAGGCTGCAATCAGCATATAAGGCATGTCAAGCTAAGGACTCTATTTATATTGAAAATAGTGGCTCTAAGGCCAACTCTAAAAGCTAAACAGCGGCTTGAGGCATCTGCAATTCTGCTCTGAAATGTGTGTTAGCCCCTAGAATAGTGACTGAGGCTGAATATTGGCTGAATATTCATTGATTTATTGTGATAGTTTTTTTGTAGTAATCGGAGTAATCGGGCCAACCTGGGGAGAGCAACGGACTGACCTGATGCTTCCTTCCATGCATGAAGAGGCCAAGCCGCTTCTTTTCACATGACAGGGGGTATAGTTTCCCCGGTTGGACGTAGCGCGTGGAAGGAACACGTTATCCAGCCAGTTCCTTTCCCCTCCATCTGAATATTGATTTCAATGATTTGTCGCCTCTGCTGAAACAGATGGACAACAGATGTTTTCTCAAAATAGTCTGAATATTATAGTGAGTAATATAGCGAGAGCTCCAGTGAAACAGAAAAGAAAAGACTGCAATCTACTTGTAAATGTTGTAAATGTATTCTCCAGATCTCGGAGTAGATTGTTGTTGTAAAGAATTTGCCTGCAGTCATTAATTAATTTGCCTGTATATCTTATACCATTTCAAGTGTCTGCACTTCACACATCTGTATAACAGTTCCGAAAGTGATAACATCCCTTCACAGTTTAAACGGAGATTAAATATGCACATCAAACTACACTTCATTTAGCACTGCTAAATGCTAAATACAAATCGTATAACAAATACACGCACGCACGCACGCGCGCACGCACGTGCGCACGCACGTGTGCGCGAGGGACTCTGTGATTGGCCCATGATGATGCATCCCATAGCCTGGACGGATCATTGCACTGTGATTGACTTGTTGTGTTCTTAGGCCAGCGGTTCTGCCAATGCTGTATAATGTGTATAATCCTTTACCTCAGTGACAGCTATCCAAATATCTTCATGAACATTAAATAATACATTAAATAATATGTTTGGTTATCAAATTAACATAATTGCATAATGTGCTGAATGTGGTGCCGCTCAAACAATGTAATGGGGAAATGTACATAGTTTGAAATGCATTGCTATAGCGCCCCCCTAAGGCCAATCAGCATGATTTTAAGATATCAAACTCCAGTGGCGTGTGTGTGTGTGTGTGTGTGTGTGTGTGTGTGTGTGTGTGTGTGTGTGTGTGTGCGTGTGTGCGAGTGCGTGCGTGCGTGCGTGCGTGTGTGTGTGTGTGCGTGTGCGTGTGCGTGTGCGTGTGCGCGTGGGCGTGCGTGCGTGCGTGCGTGCGTGCGTGCGTGCGTGCGTGCGTGCGTGCGTGTGTGTGTGTGTGTGTGTGTGTGCGCGTGTGTGTGTGCGCGTGCGTGCCCCTTCCCTAAGGACAGTTAAGTGTCCTGGATACATTGTGTATCCATATGGGACTGGGTTACTTCCTATAAATGATGACTAGTCACCGGGTCATGTAATTATATTCTGTAACTTCTACCTGCTAGGTAACGCACTATTGCAGAGGCTAGCAACTTTTCACACTCCAAAAACAGTGTGTTAATTTGGTCTGAAGTGTGTGCGTGTGTGTGCGTGCATGCGTGCGTGCTTGCGTGCGTGAAAGAGAAGGAAAGAGAGAAGATCATCGTTGCATCGTTGCTGTCTTGAAGAAACCACCCAGCTCCATTTTTATTGTCTCCACCAGGCCGAAGGCATGGGGAGAGAGTATGTTTTGCACTCCGTCCGTGTGTCCGTCCGTCCGTCCGTCCGTTACCAGCTAATCTCCGGCACCGTTAACCCGGTCGATGCCAAACTTTGCACACACACTCCCTGTATGCCAACGATGAACCTCTGCCCCACATTTTCCAGAACGGCCTGTTATAGCGCCACCATGAGGCAGCTTTTCACATTTTTTACCTAAAACTGCACCGATCTGCGTGAAACGTTGCATGCACACTCCCTAGAGGCCAAGGACAAACCTTTGACCTGCATTCTCCGCATCTGCCTTTTATAGCGCCACCAGGAGGCCGACCTTTGTAAAACACACTTTTTGATATTACTCCTCCAGATTCTGTCCAAAAATCTCACAAATCGTTACACAGTATCTCTATGGTCATGTGCTCAAGTTGGATCTGTCCGATATTTCATATTCCATCCTAATTGGCTATAATTGGCTTTCACAGTTTGCAAGATTGCCCCGTTTTGAACAAAAGCCTCAAATCATGAACGCAGCATACAATTTACGTGAAATCTTTCACACATTTTCTTACTAGGCTCAGGAATATATCCCACCCTTTTCACATTGGCCCGTTATAGCGCCACCAACAGGTTGATTTTTGCAACACATTTTTGGAACAAAATGCCTCAAATCATCCAATTGCCATCAAAGGCGTATGAAGAAATGGCAATCGGTACACATGATCTCTGTAGTCATGTGATCAAGACAAGTCTGTTGGATTTCTCAGATTGTACACTGATTGGCTAAGATTGCCTTCCAAAGTTTTCAGGAGTGGCCCGTTTTGTACAAAATGCTGCTCATCCAGAATTCTATCCTCAGAGATGCTATGAGTGATCTGGCTCTGCATTTCCTCAACAAAATGAAGAAAATTGTTGCAAAAACTAATTAAAAAAACATCCTCCTAAACATTTTGCCAAACATCACACACACTCCTATCCTCCTGGTGGAGACCTTTGCCCGGAAGGGCACTTTTTCTAGTTTTATTTATTTCTTTGCATAAATCGGTTTTAT
>NW_027638270.1:10000-73788 GCF_951216825.1 Electrona antarctica
AGGTACAGTACTATACATTTGGTATAGTCTTTTTTTTAAGTGGCCTAAAATATTGTCTATATACATGTATACTAGGGGTGTAATGATACATTTTAACAGCGATACGATACGTATCACGATACATGGTTGACGATACGATACATGGACAATATTGGTTCATTATGGCGATACGATACGATTCAATGATTTGAAATCGATAAAGTAACTATTTAAAATACATTGACATTTTTTTGAATTAAGTAATTAAATCTGTCTTTTTAATTCTTCTTCTAAAAATTGCTAAATACCACACACAAAAATGTAGTATTGATACAATCAATTATTTGCATAGCAAAACGATTCGGTACCGATTATGTGCATTGCAAAACAATTTCGATACATAGTTAATGTTGCTGTTTTCATTTCGATTCTTGAAATTAAAATCGATTTTTCGATGCAGTTACTATATTGTTGCACCCCTAATACATACAGTACGGGCGGCGGTGGTTCAGGGGTAGAGTGCCTGGATGGTAACCGCAAGGTTGTCAGTTCAAACCCGGGCTCCCCCAGAGTTACTGTCGAAGTGTCCTTGAGCAAGACACTGAACCCCTAATTGCTCCCGATGTGCTAGTTGGTGCCTTGCATGGTTTCCGTTGCCATCGGTGTATGAATGTGTGTGTGAATGGGTGAATGTAATGCACAATCTCTGTAAAGCGCCTTGGATAAAGGCGCTATATAAATGCACCATTTACCATTTACCATTTACATTCATGAATCCACTTGCTGACCGGATGTCACTATTGGGCAATTCTTTTTATAGGGGTTTCTTGTGACCCTACCATTAACATCCTATGGCAGGAAAAAATGTCAGCGAAGAAAGCTTGACCTGCATACCAACCGTTGCTAAACAATTGGATTGGCATTGATTGGACAATGGCTTTTTGGGGTGGGATTTAGTGAAGGGCTAATGCTAATTGCAACACATTGCATAATGTTATTGTATATAATGTCCTTCCGTTGTGACAATTCATCTTCCTATGTCAGGGTTAGCGGTCGTCGACAACATGAAAAATCAGAGGTAGACTTCCAAACACAAACGATAACAGAATGTCATCTCGCCTCTTGTGGTAAATTGCCACTTGTTAAACCCACAGCATTACACTGGGAGTGGTACATAGCCACATATACGCCGCATCCACATTAAGGAATCAGCAAGGAAACAATATTTATGTGTGTTTCCACATAAAATGCCTCACAGCAAATCACCCAGATGAGCTGCTGTGACACACAGCAGCTCATCTGGGTGATTTGCTGTGATCTCTCACACACATACAGCCCTGTGTGTGTGTGTGTGTGTGTGTGTGTGTGTGTGTGTGTGTGTGTGTGTGTGTGTGTGTGTGTGTGTGTGTGTGTGTGTGTGTGTGTGTGTGTGTGTGTGTGTGTGTGTGTGTGTGTGTGTGTGTGTGTGTGTGTGTGTGTGTGTGTGTGTGTGTGTGTGTGTGTGTGGTGATCCAAGGTAGGTTTGGCTTACAGGCGTGGCATGTTTGAGTATGCTAGTGCTGGCAATATGTTTGAATTACCCCACAGTCCTTGTATTGTTAACCCATTTTGGGCGGGAAGTGGGGAACCCCTTTTTGGTGTTTGCATTATGTTATGCTTTAGCTATTGAAAAATAGCAGATCTACAAGCTTGTAGGTCTGCTATTTTTGAAAAATCGAAGAACGACTGACATAGAAACATAGCTTTTTCAGAAAACTGTCGGGATGTAGAAGACATCTGAGTACCACAGACGAATAACAGTCTAAGTCCACACTATTGATCCATAATATATAAATGATAGATAAGTGTTCAGGACAACAAGGCCTTTTCGTGGAGGGGTCAGTCTGAAATTTGTACTTAGACTGTTTTTCGTCTGTGGTACTCATTAATTTTTATAGAATCTGATCTCAGGTCAGAATGGGTTAAGGGAAGGCATTGTGTGTTTGGCAGCGGGCTCCATGAATCTGCATAATCACAAGGAGAAAAGCTGTTGAGCATCAGATTGTATTTATGTGGCTGTCAGTGTGTGTTCTCCATCACTGTTTCCTATCACGGCGACACAATGTTAGCAAGGAGGGGGAAGCACATGGAAATGTTTTGGAGGTGAGGGATGAGTGTTGTCACTGCCGCTGCCGGTGACATTTGTCAAGCGGCGCCGTGCGATGTATGCCGTATATGTATGCAGCTCCTTAGAACCTGATCGGAAATACAAATACGGACGAGCAGAGGCCACACATAGGTGTATTAGACTTCAAGCTTTGGGTTTACAACTTAACGGTGTTGTGAAAGAACACTCCAGCTTTTAACCTTTCTACTGAGGCAAGGTAGATGCAGGACATAGTAAGAGCTTTTGGGGAGATTAATTTCTAGTTAATAGATGCCCCCTTAACCCATTTAGGCCTGACGTCGAAATTTAAAAGAAAATGTCTTCTAAATCCTGACAGTTTTCTGAAATACCTCATGTTTCTGTATCAGTGGTGCTCGATATTTCATGTCAAGGACCCCAAAAATGTTTGGCCGCCGCCCCCTTATCTGAAAATATGTTTTTCCAGGGACCAGCAGAAGCAAATGTTTGAGTTAAAATGTTCGCTGTGAAAGAATATAATATTCAAAGATTTGCGCCACATTTTCACGATTTTTCAAAAATAGCAGACCTACAAGCTCTATGAGCTTGTAGATCTGATATTTTTCAATAGCTAAAGTATAACACCAAATGGGGTTCCCGCCCAAAATGGGTTAATGAATTAAAGACAGATTACAGCCTTATTTGTGTATAACCTATAGCCTTGGAATATACATAATTACTATTACCCAGGATTAATCAATGCCCATTCCCTAAGTGCTTTCTCTGTCTCTCTCTTCGGACCATTCTTCTGCAAGGTCGACTTCCATTCCACTCAGCAATAATGTGATCAATTACTTTGGAGAGAAAAAAATAATGTGCTTTTTTTTGTTAGTTGGGAGTTGGAAAAGACACACACTGCAACAATACTTTTACACATTACGCACGCACGCACGCACGCACGCACGCACGCACGCACGCACGCACGCACGCACGCACGCACGCATGCATGGATTTTGGGATTCTGTGTGTGTGGCTGACACAGTGTCTCCTCTGCATGCACAATTAACCCATTTTGAGCATTATGCTATGCTTTAGCTATTGAAAAATAGCAGATCTACAAGCTCGTAGCGCGCCACCGAGTGGCGCGCTACGAGCTTGTAGGTCTGCTATTTTTGAAAAATCGAAGAACCACTGACATAGAAACATAGCTTTTTCAGAAAACTGTCAGGATGTAGAAGACATTTTTAGAATCTGATCTCAGGTCAAAATGGGTTAAACCATTTCTACCTAAATGTCTGTGATGATCTCTGTCTCTGTCACGTTATAGATCTGTTTTCTCTGTGTTTCTGTATCTCTCATTATTTACATTATACGGTAAATTGCCACTGTCTTAATTACCCTGAAATTACTAAAATGGCCGAGGTGTAATTTAATGGCTTACCTGCTGTGCTAAATGCAGGAAACTGCAATGCAGGGTTGAGCAATAGATTTAGTGGTGTGTGCACACGCACGCGCGCACACACACGCACACACGCACACACACTCTGCTCTCTTTCTCTCTCTGCCCATTTATTACCAAATTAGACAGGAGTGTATAGGCTCAACTTAACATCTTATGAATATGTTCACTTTATTCTAATTATTACATCACCGCCAAATTAAAAAGAATAAAAACAAAAACAAACTAGTGACCTTCTGAATCCCAGACGGCCTCTATACCTATGTCCGTCCAGGTTGTTTGTATAGAATACTGTAGTAGTATTAGCAGTAATAGTAATAAAATAGCCGTGTTAATAGCCAAATATTTATCTCTAGAACCGAGGCCTCAACCGTAATGCCTCAACTCCTACAAGTCCTTGTGACACGGACACGGTGAAAGGTTTGAGTACCACTTCCCTATAACTTACATACAACAAGTGTAATGCTTAATTGGGTCGTCCACTCACAGTTAACAGCCTTTGTATTGAGTTTGTGCTTGAAATGTACTGTAATTCGATCTGCAAACTGTTAATACATTTTTCAATCAATCAATCAATCAAGTAACCATTGCGATCTAATGTGGCTGCTTTCCTCTCCGTTTTTGTGTTTGTCTGTTTATTTTTTATTTTTCTAAAGTATCTTCAACCACAAGATGGAAAGTTGTTTTTGTCGTTTGTCACATTTCTGGCAGCGTTAGTATTCTGGTTGCAAATTTTATTGCAATTATCAGTCATGCTGCACTAATGCTCTAATAGTCGTGCACATTGATTTGACAAAATGTCTAAGCCAGGGCTTTGATCCCATATTGATTTCTACAGCCACTGAAGTTATAAAGAGGGTGAGATAAATGGAAAGACATACATCAAAGCAAGATCATTTTGCTAAGAAATCTCTCTCTTAATTTGTGAGGGCTCATTATTCAATACTTGTCCACAGTTCTCCTTCACTCAATTAGCCTCACAATCAAATTTAGGTTGCTGTCAATTAAGTGTCAACGTATTATCGCTTCCTTAACCCATTTAGGCCTGACCTCAAAATTTTAAAAAAAATATTCTAAATCCTCCAGTTTTCTGAAATAAATATTTTCACGATTTTTCAAAAATAGCAGACCTACAAGCTCGTAGCGCGCCACTCGGTGGCGCGCTATGAGCTTGTAGATCTGCTATTTTTCAATAGCTAAATTATAACAATGTTTAAAACACCGAAAGGGGTTCCCGCCCCAAAATGGGTTAAGTTAAGTGCAATGAGCTGCACCTACACTACAGTGTACACTAAATAATCAGTCGAGCTCTGAAGTGATTGCAAAACTGTTGACAAACAGACAAACTGACCGTCTCACAGCTGTCAGTAAGTTCGCCTCTTTGTGTTTCACTCACTCAAAACACTGAATCATGATCAAACTACGACACATGGCAAGGCCATTCAGCTAAATTAATTAGATTTCTGACGCTTCTATCTGGTTCCAAATCAGTGGTAAAAGACCACGGTCAAGTGTGTGTGTGTGTGTGTGTGTGTGTGTGTGTATGCATGCGTGCGTGCGTGCGTGCGTGTGTGCGTGTGTGCGTCAGGGGTCTAAATAACAAGCATAGCTCATCTCTGACTTCAATGGCCTGTCCATGATACCATCAATGCTGTATATGACTCCAAATCTGGGCAAAGTTTCAGCCCAATGAAACACACGTGCACCCGCACGAGCACACAGACACGCACACGCGTGCGTGCGTGCGTGCGTGCGTGCGTGCGTGCGTGCGTGCGTGCGTGCGTGCGTGCGTGTGTGCGTGCGTGCGCGTGTCTGTGCGCGTGTCTGTGCGCTCGTGCGGGTGCGCGTGTGTTTCATTGGGCTGAAACTTTGCCCAGATTCAGAGCCGTATACAGCATTGATGGTATCATAGAGTCTATGACATAGACGGCCATTGAAGTCAGAGATGAGCTATGCTTGTTATTTAGACCCTGACTTGTTTTCTCTGCATCTCATGCATCCCGTCCTCTCACATCTGTCTATGTTTTGATCTTTCTCTCTCTCTCTCTCTCTCTCTCTCTCTCTCTCTCTCCTCTCTCTCTCTCTCTCTCTCTCTCTCTCTCTCTCTCTCTCTCTCTCTCTCTCTCTCTCTCTCTCTCTCCCTCTCTCTCTCTCTCTCTCTCCTCTCTCTCTCTCTCTCTCTCTCTCTCTCTCTCCTCTCTCTCTCTCTCTCCTCTCCCTCTCCCTCTCCCTCTCTCTCTCTCTCTCCTCCTCTCTCTCTCTCTCTCTCTCTCTCTCTCTCTCTCTCTCTCTCTCTCTCTCTCTCTCTCTCTCTCTCTCTCTCAAGTGCTTACTGCTGTTAATTAAACCATTTAGGCCTGACCTCAAAATTTAAAAAAAATCTTCTAAATCCTCCAGTTTTCTGAAATAAATATTTTCACGATTTTTCAAAAATAGCAGACCTACAAGCTCGTAGCGCGCCACTCGGTGGCGCGCTACGAGCTTGTAGATCTTGCTATTTTCCAATAGTTAAATTATAACATAATGTTTAAAACACCAAAAGGGGTTCCCGCCCAAAATGCGTTAAGTCTCTTTTCTCTGCTTTTTCTTCCCCAACCAGTTCACTGAATTACTTATACATACAAATCCAAAATTCACTTTCACATTACTTCCCACTCAAAATAAAGTTACGACGACAGGTGCCGTTTGATAATATACCCTTCACGGTAATGGATTTACATCCACACCGAGAATTAATTGCCTGATTTTTATTCTGAAATGTGGCCCCCAAAAAAATGGGTGAGAGAGGAAGGAACCAAATAAGGTGGTTCCTTTGGAGCTGTTTATTTATTATTTTGACTATAGCTAGCTTTGACATTTTTCTTCCTGGACTGGACAAATATTAGGCTTATTATTATTATTACTAATAAGCTCTGCAGCAAATTCTCAGTCAGGGTTGAGCAGCTGGCGCATCATCAGAATTAAATCCACAATGTTTCTCAATGTCAAAGCAAAACACATTAAGGCTTCATTAAGCCATTTTGGGCGGTAACCCCTTTTGGTGTTAGCATTATGTTAATGCTATTGATGCTTATGCTTTAGCTATTGAAAAATAGCAGATCTACAAGCTCATAGCGCGCCACCGAGTGGCGCGCTATGAGCTTGTAGGTCTGCTATTTTTTTTAAATCGACTGACACAGAAACATAGCTTTTTCAGAAAACTGTCAGGATGTAGAAGACGTTTTTTAGAATCTGATCTCAGGTCAAAATGGGTTAAGTGTCTGAATTAAGAGTTTCACTTTCTAAATTATTCAACGTATTATCGCTTCCTTCAAAAACTGGAGTTAAGTGCAATGAGCCACCTACACTACAGTGCACACTAAATAATGAGCTGAGCTCTGAAGTGATCGCAAAACTGTTGACAAACAGACAAACTGACTGTCTCGCCTCTTTGTGTTTCACTCACTCAAAACACTGCATCATGATCAAACTACAACACATGGCAATTAAGGCCATTCAGCTAAATTAATTAGATTTCTAACTCTTCTATCTGGTTCCAAATTAGTGGTAAAAGAGTTAAAGGGGCATTCCACTCATTTTCAACATTTTACTATGGCATTAATATACCTCAGAGCTGTTGTGTGGAAATAATAAAAAAAAGTCCCCCATTCTGTGTTTCCTAGAACTAGAGGTCTGAAAAAAATCATTAACATGGTGAAACACATCTTGATGACATCATAAAGATGTGTTTCACCATGTTAATGATTTTTTTTATAATTACAGTTCTAGGAAACACAGAATGGGGGACTTTTTTATTATTTCCACACAACAGCTCTAAGGTATATTAATGACATAGTAAAATGTTGAAAATGAGTGGAATGCCCCTTTAAGAGTTTCACTTTCTGAATTTGGCTTCATAAATCTTTACTAACATTTCGTTTAAAAGGTCCTACAACATGAAATTCAACTTTTCCCATTTGTGTTTTTTTGGGCTCCCCTGCAGTACGTGTCTTCTATCCCCACAAATATGGTACCAATTTTAAACAATCAGGATTTCTCATCATACAGTATTTGGGTTTCATGTACAGTGGTCTCACAACAGGTCATCTGTGCTACTCGTGATGTCATAGGTATCAGAGGTCCCTCCCCCTCTTCAGTTCCAAATTTGCATTTAGTTTTTGGAGAGTGTGGGAGGGGAGGGGGGTGGGTCCATAGAGCTATAAAGATAGAGACCAAACCGGAGCGATATTAATTTCAATAGAAGTTGCTCTTGAAGCTTTTGAAGCACCCGGAAGACTGCCGTAAGTATAATTATAACTCAATTTTGAGGTCCGGGCTGACGCACGTGACGTCATGAACGTCCGTCCACCTCCATTAAAGTGCTGCAATTCCTCATTTCGCCAGTAGGTAGTGACATCTACAACGTTGGATAGCCTTACTGGGGGCTTGGGTGGGCCTTATTATAATGGATCAACGATGTGGGAGGGGAGTAGCATGGGATGAGGGTGTGGCGGAGAAAACAATTTGCATACACAGCGCCCCCGCCACATCAGGACATTGTGGTATTTCAGCTAAAACTGCTTTAGAAGCCAAACAGAAATGACATGAACTGGTTATATCAGAGTAAAGATTTAGGCTCAAACCATTAGAAATACGTTTGAGGTACATAAGCAATATGATGTTAAATATGAATGCATGTTGTAGTTCCTTTAACCCATTTTGAGCGGGAACCCCTTTTGGTGGTTACATACATTATGTTATAATTTAGCTATTGAAAAATAGCAGATCTACAAGCTCATAGCGCGCCACCGAGTGGCGTGCTATGAACTTGTAGGTCTGCTATTTTTGAAAAATCGTTAAAATGTGCCTCAAATCCTTCAGAAAATTGTCATGATTTAGAAAACATTTTTTTTAAATGTCGACATCAGGCCTAAATGGGTTAACACTTCCTCGCCTAGATGGTGGGGGTACTGATGTGCACATTATTCAATCTTTGAGTCATTATAATACTGATGCTAGATCCTCCTATCCACCTCCTTTCCCCTTCCCTTTCCTCCTATCCACCTCCTCTCCCCTTCCCTTTCCTCCTATCCACCTCCTTTCCCCTTCCCTTTCCTCCTATCCACCTCCTTTCCCCTTCCCTTTCCTCCTATCCACCTCCTCTCCCCTTCCCTTTCCTCCTCCTATCCACCTCCTTTCCCCTTCCCTTTCCTCCTATCCACCTCCTTTCCCCTTCCCTTTCCTCCTATCCACCTCCTCTCCCCTTCCCTTTCCTCCTCCTATCCACCTCCTTTCCCCTTCCCTTTCCTCCTATCCACCTCCTCTCCCCTTCCCTTTCCTCCTCCTATCCACCTCCTTTCCCCTTCCCTTTCCTCCTATCCACCTCCTTTCCCCTTCCATTTCCTCCTATCCACCTCCTTTCCCCTTCCATTTCCTCCTCTGTGCCTTGGCGTGTTCTACAGTAAACCTTCGATCAGAAGACCTTCAAGCTAAACGGTGTCAAAACCACCAACTTCTTCCTTTTACTGAAACATGTATTAATGGCTTGCAACATCAGTGTGGAGTTTCATGTTACAGTGGCCTCTGGAGCCATGAACTATACACCATCAACTACAAGTATCAAATTAATCTCTCACCCCACCCCCACCCCCCCTCTCTCTCTCTCTCTCTCTCTCCATCCAGAGACAGCTCCTGAGTTGTATCCGTGGTGGGAACTGCCCTGGCCCCAATGTCAGCTCTCTGCAGCTGCCTGGAGACGTCAGCTTCTTCGCCAACCAGCTGGCGGTGCCAACCTTGGAATTTGCATTTGAGCAGAGCAAAGCAGAAGAGGTACCACAGCCCTGTCTCTCATCCCTGCACTATTACACCAGATGTGCCATCACGCTTCTAGTGAGGGTCACCGACTCAATGGTTCAAATTGGTCAAAACAGATAGTTCAGTCAAGTACTACTGACCATCAGACAGAAATCAGCAAATGAAAATACTTGAATAGTATATGACAAACACTGCTGTTAGCTTATCCCATTTTGGGCGGGAACCCCTTTTGGTGTTAGCATTATGTTATGCTTTAGCTATTGAAAAATAGCAGATCTACAAGCTCAATCTCAGGTCAAAATGGGTTATTTTCAATGGAATGCATGCTCGGGATAGATAATATCACCTATTTGGTCCATGTTGTGCATCATATAGGCCTACTGTAGAATTATGCTTCAAGGTAATTGACGTATCGGCTGGTCATAATTTCCTCTGTGTTTTCCAAAGGAAATGATCTCGGCTCTGAATCAATCTGCTCCGTTGCCTTCAGTCTTCAGTGTAGCTCAGTTGGCCCCGGAACCAATAACAGCCATCTGCAGCCTAAGACTAATAGCATAATTTTGTTGGCATTAAATATTTCATGTTCATTTATCAAATCCAGCTTGACATCCGCCAGTATGGTTTATGCCTCGATACAAGCAACCAACACACAACACAGCATTAACAAATTATGCATGCCCCCTTTTACTCCTATTAAAAATGCAATATTGATGTTTGTTTTATTGCCGAAGGCTGGAAACAGTGAGATATCGCCCCAGCTAAAGCAGCCCACTCAAATGTAGAACTTCATGGCTGGACCAGCACATTTGGACATACTGTAATTAGCGTGAGAGATCTTGGCCATAGTTATCTGTCATCTGGTTATCCTCAGAACCTGGGCCAATAATAACGATGAAATAGCTGGTGCTGTGTTTGTTTAGTAGAGATTATTATTTTTTATTTCAATTTTGCTTCAACGTTTGAATTGATTTGAAACAATTACAGATGTGCTTAAGTAGGCCTATCGTTCACTTCTGACCAAAAGGTCAAACCACCTTGTTTGCATGGGTGTCATTAATTTATATCTCCAAAGGATTTTGTCCAATTTCATGACTATTACCACAGTTATTGACTGCATAACAAAACTGATTTAGTCAAACTCTGTTCCTTAATAAAACATCATTGTTGTGTCGAATGCCAATAATGATATCTGTAATTTCCATTAAGTGGACAGTTTTGTCCAGTTTGCCTCATTCCTCGAACAAACTCGAAGACTTTTAAAACTGTGAAAAGGGACGCAGATTATAGACACACCAACGGTCGGACATGCGGTGGAACACGCGCTGCTCCCGTGCTTGCGGTTAGGTTTCTGGTTTAAGGACTTCAGTGTTTTGTACCATACTATATTGTATGAGTACAGAACAAAGAATGTTTGCTTTCGCCATCTTTGTTGAAGAAGAGTCTGGGCAATTAAGATTTAGTCTTACTAGAAGTACTACACGTTTCTCAATCTTATATTTAGATTTAGTCTGGCTTAATCTAGTCACCTCTGAGGTAGGTTTCTGGAGGTCAATGATTAAAGTGTGATTACCTTTGAGGGGATTAAGTCCACCCATCAAGCCCATTAGTGTCAACCTCAGGCCATCAGATCATGGTCTGAATCTAAATGGCTTTGTGTTTCTGCTATTGTCCTGGCTCTGCTCTAATTGAGAGTTAGGTTAGGGTTTGAGGTAGGTTGTCGATCTATTGACAGTCGGACCAATAGTATGTCTAAACTAAAGCCTCAGTCAGACTACAAATTTCAAATCTAAAAACCCCAAACACTATGATAACGTGTGTAAACTTTCCATGGTGACCTGTCCTAATTTATATACATGGTTTTAGGTGCGGATCTTGAATTTGGCCAGATTGGGGTTATGATCTGGCTTTAAATCCCCATGTGTGCATTAGTTGTTACATATCTACAACATTACATACCTAATATTACTGTGATTTATGGAAGTAGTGGCATAGTTGATGAGGCAACCGCATCTCTGTTATGTTTCAACAAGCCCTTAATGAAGGCCTCAAGCCATCTATATGTGTACTTGATAAAGTTATGAGCATCATCGTTGCGGGTGGCTATTGATTTCCTTTTGAGGGAGTGCGTATGAATTGACAGGAAGAAGCAAAGTGTGAGCCAGTGATTTCCCATTTTCCCATGAAAGTACAGTATGTGCATGATGGATGCAATTATGGATCATATTGTATTTAGTAGGGGTGAGTGTTCTGTAGGGCAGTGGGTCTACAGTAGACACTAGACAGACATTTGGTTTATTGTTTTGATGGCGGGTAGCACACAGGGGGGGGGGGACTAAATAACATTAATGGGATGCAGCAATTTATTCTTCTTCTATTGAGCTCACTCTTCTGGTATGTAATGTATTTGTTCCGTGAGAGGCGTTCCCCGGTGCATATCACGATTCATATGCACACATAACTCACATGCACAATTCACTGCATTATTTGTCACTAGACCTGTACGTGCCCGTCGCAGTCGGCCACCGGCCTACTTGGGAACGATGCAACTTGGGAACCTAATGATATACGTTGTCATAGCACCCGTCAGCCGGTGTCCCACATGGAGATCTCTGTATGTGCCTGTGTGTGTAAAGACTACAAACTGAAAAGTGTATTTGGCAATCAATTCGTCCCACTGGCAGAGCCTGATTGGTTGAGCCTCAATTAGCTGAGGCAGAGGCTGGAAATTGCACAGGTGAAAGGAGTTGGCCTCATTAGGCCCACTGGCAGAGCCTGGCCCAGGTGAAAGGAGTTGGCCTCATTAGGCCCACTGGCAGAGCCTGAGCAGAGCCTTTTGTGGTGGTTCTGGAGAACCGTGGGTCCGACCGACTCGATAACGGGCACTGCACTCCCCGTGGGGGTGTGGAACGCGGGTGTCGGATTTGTAGTTGGTGGGTCAAACGGTTCTCGAGTTACGTGCATTACAACTGTGCACACACGCACATACGCACACAGAGACGTACATGGCACATTTATAGTAGGATAATGTCACAATGTGTTGTTTTGCCCCTATAGAGCGTCGCAGTCCCACCCCCTACCATGGCCCAGGAAATGATTCTCCGTTCATTTTCCTCATAGACATTTCAGAAAGTATTTATTTAAAGACGTTTAAGCCTCGTACAAAGCCAACTCTGGTCGTGACAAATCATGACAACAAACACAATTTTTTGGGCCGAACAAATAATTAGAAAGAAGAAAAAAACGGCAGGTTACAACACTTTTTTTGTTGTTTTTCTTCTTTGTAATTATTTGTTTGGTCCAAAATATTGTTTGTGTTGTCATGAGTTGTCACGACTCGAGTTGGCTTTGTCCGCGGCGTAACCGTCTTTAAATAAATACTTTTTGAAATGTCTATGGGAAAAATGCATTGGGATTCATTTCCTGGGCCATGGTAGGGGGCGGGACTGCGACGCTCTATTGGGCAGTCTGCATGTCTTTCTCAAGTAAAGACAAAAGTAGAAAAGCTCAGAGAGACACAGTAGAGGATCAGAGGAGACAGAGAGGAGATGGTTCTGCTGGAATGCAATCCAAGACTAGCCGAGTGGACATTTCTAGACAAGGAAATCCTAACCACTACACACACCATCTCTAGCATGAGTCATATTTTCAACGACTTCTCCCTCAATATTTAAGCATCATTTGATATTCTAAACACATTGAGCTATATTGCTGTGTGTGCACATAATGCTGTGTATCCGTCCTTATGTGACCAATAAACAGTGTTGTGGTGGTAATAGTGGTAATGAGTTCTGAAGCCACCAGATGTTGTGTCCCACTGCCATGGTGATGTCCGTTGAACGTTTGTTTTCTCGTTTTGCATCTGTTTCTCTCTCGCGTGTCATGTACGTTTCCTCCAATAGGCAGTCATCATGTACGTTTCCTCCAATAGGCCGTCATCATGTACGTTTCCTCCAATAGGCAGTCATCATGTACGTTTCCTCCAATAGGCAGTCATGTACGTTTCCTCCAATAGGCAGTCATCATGTACGTTTCCTCCAATAGGCAGTCATCATGTACGTTTCCTCCAATAGGCAGTCATCACGTACGTTTCCTCCAATAGGCAGTCATCATGTACGTTTCCTCCAATAGGCAGTCATCATGTACGTTTCCTCCAATAGGCAGTCATCATGTACGTTTCCTCCAATAGGCCGTCATCATGTACGTTTCCTCCAATAGGCAGTCATCACGTACGTTTCCTCCAATAGGCAGCCATCACGTACGTTTCCTCCAATAGGCAGTCATCATGTACGTTTCCTCCAATAGGCCGTCATCATGTACGTTTCCTCCAATAGGCAGTCATCATGTACGTTTCCTCCAATAGGCAGTCATCATGTACGTTTCCTCCAATAGGCAGTCATCATGTACGTTTCCTCCAATAGGCAGTCATCATGTACGTTTCCTCCAATAGGCAGTCATCATGTACGTTTCCTCCAATAGGCAGTCATCATGCACGTTTCCTTCAATAGGCAGTCATCATGTACGTTTCCTCCAATAGGCAGTCATCATGTACGTTTCCTCCAATAGGCAGTCATCATGTACGTTTCCTCCAATAGGCAGTCATCATGTACGTTTCCTCCAATAGGCAGTCATCATGTACGTTTCCTCCAATAGGCAGTCATCATGTACGTTTCCTCCAATAGGCAGTCATCATGTACGTTTCCTCCAATAGGCAGTCATCATGTACGTTTCCTCCAATAGGCAGTCATCACGTACGTTTCCTCCAATAGGCAGTCATCACGTACGTTTCCTCCAATAGGCAGTCATCATGTACGTTTCCTCCAATAGGCAGTCATCACGTACGTTTCCTCCAATAGGCAGTCATCATGTACGTTTCCTCCAATAGGCAGTCATCATGTACGTTTCCTCCAATAGGCAGTCATCATGTACGTTTCCTCCAATAGGCAGTCATCATGTACGTTTCCTCCAATAGGCAGTCATCACGTACGTTTCCTCCAATAGGCAGTCATCACGTACGTTTCCTCCAATAGGCAGTCATCACGTACGTTTCCTCCAATAGGCAGTCATCACGTACGTTTCCTCCAATAGGCAGTCATCACGTACGTTTCCTCCAATAGGCAGTCATCATGTACGTTTCCTCCAATAGGCAGTCATCACGTACGTTTCCTCCAATAGGCCGTCATCATGTACGTTTCCTCCAATAGGCAGTCATCATGTACGTTTCCTCCAATAGGCAGTCATCATGTACGTTTCCTCCAATAGGCAGTCATCATGTACGTTTCCTCCAATAGGCAGTCATCATGTACGTTTCCTCCAATAGGCCGTCATCATGTACGTTTCCTCCAATAGGCAGTCATCATGTACGTTTCCTCCAATAGGCCGTCATCATGTACGTTTCCTCCAATAGGCAGTCATCATGTATGTTTCCTCCAATAGGCAGTCATCATGTACGTTTCCTCCAATAGGCAGTCATCATGTACGTTTCCTCCAATAGGCAGTCATCATGTACGTTTCCTCCAATAGGCAGTCATCATGTACGTTTCCTCCAATAGGCAGTCATCATGTACGTTTCCTCCAATAGGCAGTCATCACGTACGTTTCCTCCAATAGGCAGTCATGTACGTTTCCTCCAATAGGCAGTCATCATGTATGTTTCCTCCAATAGGCAGTCATCATGTACGTTTCCTCCAATAGGCAGTCATCATGTACGTTTCCTCCAATAGGCAGTCATCATGTACGTTTCCTCCAATAGGCCGTCATCATGTACGTTTCCTCCAATAGGCAGTCATCATGTACGTTTCCTCCAATAGGCAGTCATCATGTACGTTTCCTCCAATAGGCAGTCATCATGTATGTTTCCTCCAATAGGCAGTCATCATGTACGTTTCCTCCAATAGGCAGTCATCATGTACGTTTCCTCCAATAGGCCGTCATCATGTACGTTTCCTCCAATAGGCAGTCATCATGTACGTTTCCTCCAATAGGCAGTCATCATGTACGTTTCCTCCAATAGGCAGTCATCATGTACGTTTCCTCCAATAGGCAGTCATCATGTATGTTTCCTCCAATAGGCAGTCATCATGTACGTTTCCTCCAATAGGCAGTCATCATGTACGTTTCCTCCAATAGGCAGTCATCATGTACGTTTCCTCCAATAGGCCGTCATCATGTACGTTTCCTCCAATAGGCAGTCATCATGTACGTTTCCTCCAATAGGCAGTCATCATGTACGTTTCCTCCAATAGGCAGTCATCATGTACGTTTCCTCCAATAGGCAGTCATCATGTACGTTTCCTCCAATAGGCAGTCATCACGTACGTTTCCTCCAATAGGCAGTCATGTACGTTTCCTCCAATAGGCAGTCATCATGTATGTTTCCTCCAATAGGCAGTCATCATGTACGTTTCCTCCAATAGGCAGTCATCATGTACGTTTCCTCCAATAGGCAGTCATCATGTACGTTTCCTCCAATAGGCAGTCATCATGTACGTTTCCTCCAATAGGCAGTCATCATGTACGTTTCCTCCAATAGGCAGTCATCATGTACGTTTCCTCCAATAGGCAGTCATCATGTCACGTTTCCTCCAATAGGCAGTCATCATGTACGTTTCCTCCAATAGGCAGTCATCACGTACGTTTCCTCCAATAGGCAGTCATCATGTCACGTTTCCTCCAATAGGCAGTCATCATGTACGTTTCCTCCAATAGGCAGTCATCATGTACGTTTCCTCCAATAGGCAGTCATCATGTACGTTTCCTCCAATAGGCAGTCATCATGTACGTTTCCTCCAATAGGCAGTCATCACGTACGTTTCCTCCAATAGGCAGTCATCATGTCACGTTTCCTCCAATAGGCAGTCATCATGTACGTTTCCTCCAATAGGCAGTCATCATGTACGTTTCCTCCAATAGGCAGTCATCATGTACGTTTCCTCCAATAGGCAGTCATCATGTACGTTTCCTCCAATAGGCAGTCATCATGTACGTTTCCTCCAATAGGCAGTCATCATGTACGTTTCCTCCAATAGGCAGTCATCATGTACGTTTCCTCCAATAGGCAGTCATCACGTACGTTTCCTCCAATAGGCAGTCATCATGTCACGTTTCCTCCAATAGGCAGTCATCATGTACGTTTCCTCCAATAGGCAGTCATCATGTACGTTTCCTCCAATAGGCAGTCATCATGTACGTTTCCTCCAATAGGCAGTCATCATGTACGTTTCCTCCAATAGGCAGTCATCACGTACGTTTCCTCCAATAGGCAGTCATCATGTCACGTTTCCTCCAATAGGCAGTCATCATGTACGTTTCCTCCAATAGGCAGTCATCATGTACGTTTCCTCCAATAGGCAGTCATCATGTACGTTTCCTCCAATAGGCAGTCATCATGTACGTTTCCTCCAATAGGCAGTCATCATGTACGTTTCCTCCAATAGGCAGTCATCATGTACGTTTCCTCCAATAGGCAGTCATCATGTACGTTTCCTCCAATAGGCCGTCATCACAAGGCACAACAATGATTCACCTCCAGAAGTAATGCAAGTTTTGTACAATTTTGAAACTTGTCTTAGTTTGGCTGGAAATTAAATGACCCTAGTAGTCTAGAAGTGTGTTAATCAGAGAGAAGGCTGTATAACATCATTGCTGTTGCAGCATGGAAGAATATCCTGCTACAGTTGGTTAGTGAAACGCTCCTGTCTATCAAAGGCTGGCATAGAGTATGATTGGAGTATCTCTCGTATAATCCACCCTAAAACAGACCAGTTTAACCCATTTTGGGCGGAAACCCCTTTTGGTGTTTCATTATACTTTAGCTATTGAAAAATAGCAGATCTAAAAGCTCATAGCGTGGCAGTGCCGCGCTATGAGCTTGTATATCTGCTATTTTTGAAAAATCGTGAAAATCTAGTGCAAATCTTTGAATATATATTCTTTCAGAGCGAACGTTTTTAACTCAAATCTTTGCTTCTGGGGAGGTCCCTGGAGGCTGGAACAACATATTTTCAGATGGGGGTCGGCGGAAAATTACATATAATCTTGGGGGTCCTTGACATGAAAATGTTTTGAGCACCACTAACATAGAAACATGGGTTTTTCAGAAAACTGTCAGGATTTAGAAGACATTTGTAGAATCGTTCCCAGGTCAAAATGGGTTAACAAGGTATGAGGTCCTCTCTGCTAATGTGCTTCAAGGATTCTCTTAGAACGGTTGATTCCTGCCATCTTGCAAATAAATGTGTCATTGGTGCTGTATTTTGTGCTTGTGTAATACCTTAGTTTGTTTGAGTATGAACTTTTGTTTAGATGTATTACTTATACTTACTTAGGCTTTAGTTCCTCCCGTTCCTGTTGGAACATTGGGCGATGATTCCCCTCCATTTGCTCCGGTCCCTGGTGGCCCTTCTTGCTCCATGCCAGCTGACACCCATCTCACTTAGGTCCTCCATCCTAGGCTGTCTCCAGGTCTTCTGAACATTGACCAATGGACTGGAAACAGCGGTTACATTTTTAAATGTTTTTTTTTGTGGCTTTCGCCTTTATTTTATATATTTTATGGAGGGACAGACAGTAGGCTGACAGGAAATGGGGAGAGAGATGGGGGGGAAGACATGCAGTAAAGTCTGTCGGGATCGGGAGTGGAACCCGCGGCACACTGCCAGAATGGATTACCAGCCAAGGTGCCTGGACCGCTGAGCCACGGCCCAGGCCCAGCGGTTACATTTTTAACCTCATTCCACCGTGTCTTGTGTGAATGGAACTTTGTGGAAAGGTTGGCAGGCACATGGAGCATTAAAGAAATTATTAACCACTTAACCCATTTTAGGCGGGAACCCCTTTTGGTGTTTTAAGCATTACATTATGCTTTAGCTGTTGAAAAATAGCAGATCTACAAGCTTGTAGGTCTGCTATTTTTGAAAAATCGTGAAATGTGGCACAAATCTTTGAATATATATTTCAGAGCGAACATTTTTTATTAAAATATTGGCTTCTGGGGGGGTCCCTGGAACAACATATCAGATGGGGGTCGGCGGCCAATTACATATATTTTTGGGGTCCTTGAAATGAAATATTGAGAACCACTGATACAGAAACATGAGGTTTTTTCAGACAATTGTCATGATTTAGAAGATTTTTTTTAAAATGTGGACGTCAGGCCTAAATGGCTTAAACCTTAAACCCTACATATAGTTGGTCCTCTCCTTTTTGTTTTACTGCTACACCAAATATCTTTGCCAAAAATAACCAATCTGCAAGCTCACATGATGCATTGTGAGCTTGCAGATCTGCTAAGTTTGCAGAATGTTCACCCATTTTCTTTTCTTTTTTACAGAAGCGTATTGTTGCTTTGTCAGGAACCTTTTTTTATCATGATATAATATGAAAAGTATCTTGTTATGTATCATGTTATAGGCTAACTATATATTTTCTTTACAACATGCACACAGAGGTTTTTAGAATTCAATGAGTGTTAGTGAGAAGTTCAGGGTTCGGCACCTTGCTCAAGGGCACCTCGACAGTGCCAGGAGGTGAACTGGCACCTGTCCAGCTATTTGTAAAGCTTTATGTAAAGCACATTGAATTGCTGTTGAATTGTGCTGCACAAATATATTATATATATCTCTTCTGTCGGGAGGAAACCTCATAACTCCAAAATGTTCATTTTCAGGAAATGCAAAATATATATTTTTCAGGAAATTAAGAAAACCTTATATTTTTAAAACAAAGCAATACAGCCTCATCAAAGTTGGTGTTGTGACTTTATATATTGTCAATTACTTCCATGAGAGGGGGAGAGGTGGTGGAGTTAGTTGCTTTAGCAGACATTTTGAGGGTCCAATGGAGTTAATTAAGAGATTTTGTTCAAAGCACTTTTTACTACTTTCCATCGGTTCAATATTTTCGAAACAACACACAGACGTAAAGGGTGTTCAATAGCACTGATTTATGCCAAAAAGTGGAGTTATGAGGTTTCCTCCCGACAGAAACGATATGCATTGCCTTGCTGTGCCTATAAGCAAAGTAGCCAAGTGGACTAGCCTGTGCTACTGTACTGCCACCACCTAATACCGTATGCCAGACTAAACTTTGTATTTAAACATGCATCAAATTAGCAAATTAGCCTTTCTATTGTTTTCTTCATTCTCTTTGTGTAAGCGGTTTTAGTTTACACGACTTGGCCCAAATTGGCCCAAAGTGTGTGTGCGTGTGTGCGTGCGTGTGTGTGTGCGTGCGTGCGTGCGTGCGTGCGTGCGTGCGTGCGTGCGTGCGTGCGTGCGTGCGTGCGTGCGTGCGTGCGTGCGTGCGTGCGTGCGTGCGCGTAGACAGATTTAGTCTCTAAAGTACATTCATGCAGCGTACGGGCTTACCCGTTTTCTGAATTCATGAACGTGAGTCAGAGTATCCCTACAATTTCCTCTTCAACCCAATTGGCTGTAATTGCAATTGTCAAGTTGAGACTAATTGGTTGGACGAGGGACTAGGTAGAAACCTAATGGGTCAAACAAGGAGATAAGTGTGTGTAATCTCTGATAGTCTAAACATGTAGATAGCAAGCATCGACCCTGTGGCTTCTGACCCAAGAAGAATAATGTATTAATTAGACCACATAGTGTACACTTCTTGACCAGACAGTGTTCTGACCCCAGAATAATATAATGTATAACAGAATAAATATTTAATATACCCTCTGAATATTTATATTAATTCTCTGATGAAGGCTCATATCCAAAATGCGTAAGCATTTGTTTTGTTGGTGTGTGCTGCCAACTGCCAATACAAACATGTGGAAATGTGGAGGCCATTTATTAGAATATTATTATTTTGGACGTGCTACTTTTTTTTTTTTTTTTTCATTTCGTACTGAGGCCGATTTTACAAATGCCTTTGTTCTAGTAGTTGGCGCACTTTCGAGATAAAGAAAAGGGAAAAGAAAATAGCAGATGTACAAGCTCACGGCACAGCACAAAGTGACGCCCACACACTGAACAGACAACACTGTATGACATTTAAACTCTAAACTGGGTCTAAGAAAAGTTTACTGACTCTGAATCTGCTTCGATGCAACGCAAGTTGTCCAATGAACCACAGACTGGTTCTGGAATATAACATGCAATGTATTACTCTACACCTGCAGCCCATGAACATTTCATCACCACCTGTTTGACACGGTAACGCTCAACTGGCAGCCGTTTACTTGTCCAGTTATGCAGCAACACAAATTGGCTTCTCTCACTATTGGCACCTTGTGGCAGAAATAGTATTTGATCATACTGTACCAATTTACTGTGGCATTCTATATATGCTTCAGACATTAGCCGTGGCCCTGCATGTCTGGGCAACAAATGGAGCTTTTTTAACCCATTCTAAATGGGAACCCCTTTTGGTGTTTTAACTAAGCATTATGTTATACTTTAGCTACTGAAAAATAGCAGATCTACAAGCTCATAGCGCGCCACTGAGTGGCGCGCTACGAGCTTGTAGGTCTGCTATTTTTGAAAAATCGTGAAAATGCGGCACAAATCTTTGAAAATTGAACATATATTCTTTCAGAAGACTTTTTTTTTATTTCGACGTCAGGCCTAAATGGGTTAAGTGCCCATATACACCTGTCAGTTGTTGCCCCTCCTCTCCTGTAAGTGTGATGCTGATGAGCAGTGATGGAAGGATATTACATTTGCATCCTGCTCTCCCCACCACAGCTGGCAGGACAAGGCCCCTCTGGGGCTTCAGTTGGTAATGATGCAAACAAGCAGTCGCACAAGCCACAGCTCACTAACGCACGCACGCACGCACGCACGCACGCACGCACGCACGCACGCACGCACGCACGCACGCACGCACGCACGCACGCACGCACGCACACTCCAAATGGCGGACATTCACACACACGTATACACACTATAATTTATTTCACCTTAAATAGCTCCCTAACTTTGAGGCAGCAGAGTGAGTGAGAAGTAAACATGGACAGCATACACACCTGCACACATAGACATGAAATTGGTGCTACAGCCTCTGCCCTTTTGGCCATCGGTGAATAGTGCCCTCTCCATAATGTACTATGGTGCGTAAATGCCCCCCTCGATCTCCATGCCGTATTATAAAGATGTCGCCTCACAGCTAGAAGGTCCTGGGTTCGAGTCCCGCTGGGGGCATGTTCTCTCCTCCACGTCATCAGGGCGCCTGATGGAGGAGAAAGGAACTGGTTGGAATAACGTGTTCATTCCACGCACTATACGTCCAACTGGGGAAACTCCCCCCTGTTAGGTGAAAAGAAGCAGCTTGCTTGGACTCCTCACGCATTGAAGGAAGCATGAGGTCAGTCCATTGCTCTCCTCAGGTTGACAGAGGGAGTGTAGAGCCCAGGATTACATTAGATAATTGGCACTGGGTGAGAAAGATTTACAAAATTGTGGGATTAAAGAATCCCCACACACACACACACACACACACACACACACACACACACACACACACACACACACACACACACACACACACACACACTTCCCTCTGCACGTCCCTGATGGTCAGTGAAAGCAGATGACAGTAAAGGCCAACACAGAGTCCACTGAGCCAGTTAAGATGACCACTGGCTGACAACAGTGGAGCTCGCGGCAGCGAGGGTCGGCGGTGATCCCTTCAAAACTATAATATATACGATTTATATAGCGCTTTTCTGGTGATCCCTTCAAAACTATAATATATACGATTTATATAGCGCTTTTCTGGGTACCCAAAGTCGCTTTACAGAACAGAAGTAGCCTACAGACATTTGTATTAGAAAAACTAGTTAAAAAGGTTTAAAAGGTTAAAAACTAAAAGTGAGTTCCAAAGAGAAGGGGCAGCCACTGCGAAGGCCCTGTTCCTATTCTAATTCCAAAGAGAAGGGGCAGCCACTGCGAAGGCCCTGTTCCTATTCTAATTCCAAAGAGAAGGGGCAGCCACTGCGAAGGCCCTGTTCCTATTCTAATTCCAAAGAGAAGGGGCAGCCACTGCGAAGGCCCTGTTCCTATTCTAATTCCAAAGAGAAGGGGCAGCCACTGCGAAGGCCCTGTTCCTATTCTAATTCCAAAGAGAAGGGGCAGCCACTGCGAAGGCCCTGTTCCTATTCTAATTCCAAAGAGAAGGGGCAGCCACTGCGAAGGCCCTGTTCCTATTCTAATTCCAAAGAGAAGGGGCAGCCACTGCGAAGGCCCTGTTCCTATTCTAATTCCAAAGAGAAGGGGCAGCCACTGCGAAGGCCCTGTTCCTATTCTAATTCCAAAGAGAAGGGGCAGCCACTGCGAAGGCCCTGTTCCTATTCTAATTCCAAAGAGAAGGGGCGGCCACTGCGAAGGCCCTGTTCCTATTCTAATTCCAAAGAGAAGGGGCGGCCACTGCGAAGGCCCTGTTCCTATTCTAATTCCAAAGAGAAGGGGCGGCCACTGCGAAGGCCCTGTTCCTATTCTAATTCTCCAAAGAGAAGGGGCAGCCACTGCGAAGGCCCTGTTCCTATTCTAATTCTCCAAAGAGAAGGGGCGGCCACTGCGAAGGCCCTGTTCCTATTCTAATTCCAAAGAGAAGGGGCAGCCACTGCGAAGGCCCTGTTCCTATTCTAATTCCAAAGAGAAGGGGCGGCCACTGCGAAGGCCCTGTTCCTATTCTAATTCTCCAAAGAGAAGGGGCAGCCACTGCGAAGGCCCTGTTCCTATTCTAATTCCAAAGAGAAGGGGCGGCCACTGCGAAGGCCCTGTTCCTATTCTAATTCCAAAGAGAAGGGGCAGCCACTGCGAAGGCCCTGTTCCTATTCTAATTCCAAAGAGAAGGGGCAGCCACTGCGAAGGCCCTGTTCCTATTCTAATTCTCCAAAGAGAAGGGGCAGCCACTGCGAAGGCCCTGTTCCTATTCTAATTCCAAAGAGAAGGGGCAGCCACTGCGAAGGCCCTGTTCCTATTCTAATTCCAAAGAGAAGGGGCAGCCACTGCGAAGGCCCTGTTCCTATTCTAATTCTCCAAAGAGAAGGGGCAGCCACTGCGAAGGCCCTGTTCCTATTCTAATTCTCCAAAGAGAAGGGGCGGCCACTGCGAAGGCCCTGTTCCTATTCTAATTCCAAAGAGAAGGGGCGGCCACTGCGAAGGCCCTGTTCCTATTCTAATTCTCCAAAGAGAAGGGGCGGCCACTGCGAAGGCCCTGTTCCTATTCTAATTCTCCAAAGAGAAGGGGCGGCCACTGCGAAGGCCCTGTTCCTATTCTAATTCCAAAGAGAAGGGGCGGCCACTGCGAAGGCCCTGTTCCTATTCTAATTCCAAAGAGAAGGGGCAGCCACTGCGAAGGCCCTGTTCCTATTCTAATTCCAAAGAGAAGGGGCGGCCACTGCGAAGGCCCTGTTCCTATTCTAATTCCAAAGAGAAGGGGCGGCCACTGCGAAGGCCCTGTTCCTATTCTAATTCCAAAGAGAAGGGGCGGCCACTGCGAAGGCCCTGTTCCTATTCTAATTCCAAAGAGAAGGGGCAGCCACTGCGAAGGCCCTGTTCCTATTCTAATTCTCCAAAGAGAAGGGGCGGCCACTGCGAAGGCCCTGTTCCTATTCTAATTCCAAAGAGAAGGGGCAGCCACTGCGAAGGCCCTGTTCCTATTCTAATTCTCCAAAGAGAAGGGGCGGCCACTGCGAAGGCCCTGTTCCTATTCTAATTCCAAAGAGAAGGGGCGGCCACTGCGAAGGCCCTGTTCCTATTCTAATTCCAAAGAGAAGGGGCAGCCACTGCGAAGGCCCTGTTCCTATTCTAATTCCAAAGAGAAGGGGCGGCCACTGCGAAGGCCCTGTTCCTATTCTAATTCCAAAGAGAAGGGGCAGCCACTGCGAAGGCCCTGTTCCTATTCTAATTCCAAAGAGAAGGGGCAGCCACTGCGAAGGCCCTGTTCCTATTCTAATTCCAAAGAGAAGGGGCGGCCACTGCGAAGGCCCTGTTCCTATTCTAATTCCAAAGAGAAGGGGCGGCCACTGCGAAGGCCCTGTTCCTATTCTAATTCCAAAGAGAAGGGGCGGCCACTGCGAAGGCCCTGTTCCTATTCTAATTCCAAAGAGAAGGGGCGGCCACTGCGAAGGCCCTGTTCCTATTCTAATTCCAAAGAGAAGGGGCGGCCACTGCGAAGGCCCTGTTCCTATTCTAATTCCAAAGAGAAGGGGCGGCCACTGCGAAGGCCCTGTTCCTATTCTAATTCCAAAGAGAAGGGGCGGCCACTGCGAAGGCCCTGTTCCTATTCTAATTCCAAAGAGAAGGGGCAGCCACTGCGAAGGCCCTGTTCCTATTCTAATTCCAAAGAGAAGGGGCAGCCACTGCGAAGGCCCTGTTCCTATTCTAATTCCAAAGAGAAGGGGCAGCCACTGCGAAGGCCCTGTTCCTATTCTAATTCCAAAGAGAAGGGGCAGCCACTGCGAAGGCCCTGTTCCTATTCTAATTCCAAAGAGAAGGGGCGGCCACTGCGAAGGCCCTGTTCCTATTCTAATTCCAAAGAGAAGGGGCGGCCACTGCGAAGGCCCTGTTCCTATTCTAATTCCAAAGAGAAGGGGCGGCCACTGCGAAGGCCCTGTTCCTATTCTAATTCCAAAGAGAAGGGGCGGCCACTGCGAAGGCCCTGTTCCTATTCTAATTCTCCAAAGAGAAGGGGCGGCCACTGCGAAGGCCCTGTTCCTATTCTAATTCCAAAGAGAAGGGGCAGCCACTGCGAAGGCCCTGTTCCTATTCTAATTCCAAAGAGAAGGGGCAGCCACTGCGAAGGCCCTGTTCCTATTCTAATTCCAAAGAGAAGGGGCAGCCACTGCGAAGGCCCTGTTCCTATTCTAATTCCAAAGAGAAGGGGCGGCCACTGCGAAGGCCCTGTTCCTATTCTAATTCCAAAGAGAAGGGGCGGCCACTGCGAAGGCCCTGTTCCTATTCTAATTCCAAAGAGAAGGGGCGGCCACTGCGAAGGCCCTGTTCCTATTCTAATTCTCCAAAGAGAAGGGGCAGCCACTGCGAAGGCCCTGTTCCTATTCTAATTCTCCAAAGAGAAGGGGCGGCCACTGCGAAGGCCCTGTTCCTATTCTAATTCCAAAGAGAAGGGGCGGCCACTGCGAAGGCCCTGTTCCTATTCTAATTCCAAAGAGAAGGGGCGGCCACTGCGAAGGCCCTGTTCCTATTCTAATTCCAAAGAGAAGGGGCGGCCACTGCGAAGGCCCTGTTCCTATTCTAATTCTCCAAAGAGAAGGGGCGGCCACTGCGAAGGCCCTGTTCCTATTCTAATTCCAAAGAGAAGGGGCAGCCACTGCGAAGGCCCTGTTCCTATTCTAATTCCAAAGAGAAGGGGCGGCCACTGCGAAGGCCCTGTTCCTATTCTAATTCCAAAGAGAAGGGGCGGCCACTGCGAAGGCCCTGTTCCTATTCTAATTCTCCAAAGAGAAGGGGCGGCCACTGCGAAGGCCCTGTTCCTATTCTAATTCTCCAAAGAGAAGGGGCGGCCACTGCGAAGGCCCTGTTCCTATTCTAATTCTCCAAAGAGAAGGGGCAGCCACTGCGAAGGCCCTGTTCCTATTCTAATTCCAAAGAGAAGGGGCGGCCACTGCGAAGGCCCTGTTCCTATTCTAATTCCAAAGAGAAGGGGCAGCCACTGCGAAGGCCCTGTTCCTATTCTAATTCCAAAGAGAAGGGGCGGCCACTGCGAAGGCCCTGTTCCTATTCTAATTCTCCAAAGAGAAGGGGCGGCCACTGCGAAGGCCCTGTTCCTATTCTAATTCCAAAGAGAAGGGGCGGCCACTGCGAAGGCCCTGTTCCTATTCTAATTCCAAAGAGAAGGGGCAGCCACTGCGAAGGCCCTGTTCCTATTCTAATTCCAAAGAGAAGGGGCAGCCACTGCGAAGGCCCTGTTCCTATTCTAATTCTCCAAAGAGAAGGGGCGGCCACTGCGAAGGCCCTGTTCCTATTCTAATTCCAAAGAGAAGGGGCGGCCACTGCGAAGGCCCTGTTCCTATTCTAATTCCAAAGAGAAGGGGCGGCCACTGCGAAGGCCCTGTTCCTATTCTAATTCCAAAGAGAAGGGGCAGCCACTGCGAAGGCCCTGTTCCTATTCTAATTCCAAAGAGAAGGGGCAGCCACTGCGAAGGCCCTGTTCCTATTCTAATTCTCCAAAGAGAAGGGGCGGCCACTGCGAAGGCCCTGTTCCTATTCTAATTCCAAAGAGAAGGGGCGGCCACTGCGAAGGCCCTGTTCCTATTCTAATTCCAAAGAGAAGGGGCGGCCACTGCGAAGGCCCTGTTCCTATTCTAATTCTCCAAAGAGAAGGGGCGGCCACTGCGAAGGCCCTGTTCCTATTCTAATTCTCCAAAGAGAAGGGGCGGCCACTGCGAAGGCCCTGTTCCTATTCTAATTCCAAAGAGAAGGGGCAGCCACTGCGAAGGCCCTGTTCCTATTCTAATTCTCCAAAGAGAAGGGGCGGCCACTGCGAAGGCCCTGTTCCTATTCTAATTCCAAAGAGAAGGGGCAGCCACTGCGAAGGCCCTGTTCCTATTCTAATTCCAAAGAGAAGGGGCAGCCACTGCGAAGGCCCTGTTCCTATTCTAATTCCAAAGAGAAGGGGCGGCCACTGCGAAGGCCCTGTTCCTATTCTAATTCTCCAAAGAGAAGGGGCGGCCACTGCGAAGGCCCTGTTCCTATTCTAATTCTCCAAAGAGAAGGGGCGGCCACTGCGAAGGCCCTGTTCCTATTCTAATTCTCCAAAGAGAAGGGGCGGCCACTGCGAAGGCCCTGTTCCTATTCTAATTCTCCAAAGAGAAGGGGCGGCCACTGCGAAGGCCCTGTTCCTATTCTAATTCCAAAGAGAAGGGGCAGCCACTGCGAAGGCCCTGTTCCTATTCTAATTCCAAAGAGAAGGGGCAGCCACTGCGAAGGCCCTGTTCCTATTCTAATTCCAAAGAGAAGGGGCAGCCACTGCGAAGGCCCTGTTCCTATTCTAATTCCAAAGAGAAGGGGCAGCCACTGCGAAGGCCCTGTTCCTATTCTAATTCTCCAAAGAGAAGGGGCAGCCACTGCGAAGGCCCTGTTCCTATTCTAATTCCAAAGAGAAGGGGCAGCCACTGCGAAGGCCCTGTTCCTATTCTAATTCCAAAGAGAAGGGGCAGCCACTGCGAAGGCCCTGTTCCTATTCTAATTCTCCAAAGAGAAGGGGCAGCCACTGCGAAGGCCCTGTTCCTATTCTAATTCCAAAGAGAAGGGGCAGCCACTGCGAAGGCCCTGTTCCTATTCTAATTCCAAAGAGAAGGGGCAGCCACTGCGAAGGCCCTGTTCCTATTCTAATTCTCCAAAGAGAAGGGGCAGCCACTGCGAAGGCCCTGTTCCTATTCTAATTCCAAAGAGAAGGGGCAGCCACTGCGAAGGCCCTGTTCCTATTCTAATTCCAAAGAGAAGGGGCAGCCACTGCGAAGGCCCTGTTCCTATTCTAATTCTCCAAAGAGAAGGGGCAGCCACTGCGAAGGCCCTGTTCCTATTCTAATTCCAAAGAGAAGGGGCAGCCACTGCGAAGGCCCTGTTCCTATTCTAATTCCAAAGAGAAGGGGCAGCCACTGCGAAGGCCCTGTTCCTATTCTAATTCCAAAGAGAAGGGGCGGCCACTGCGAAGGCCCTGTTCCTATTCTAATTCCAAAGAGAAGGGGCAGCCACTGCGAAGGCCCTGTTCCTATTCTAATTCCAAAGAGAAGGGGCAGCCACTGCGAAGGCCCTGTTCCTATTCTAATTCCAAAGAGAAGGGGCAGCCACTGCGAAGGCCCTGTTCCTATTCTAATTCCAAAGAGAAGGGGCGGCCACTGCGAAGGCCCTGTTCCTATTCTAATTAGTTCCAAAGAGAAGGGGCGGCCACTGCGAAGGCCCTGTTCCTATTCTAATTCTACTGGGCCTACTGCGAAGGCCCTGTTCCTATTCTAATTCTCGCCCACACTGCGCCGATGGCTCCCCTGCCCGTTTGCACAACAACTGTGAGGATTTCTAACATTCCTGCTCCGCAACACTCCTACTCCACTGGACACTGATTGGTTTAAAGTTAACTTGACTGACCACAGGCGATGGGCCAAGCGGCCATTCGTTTTTGGACGATCGTTACATCATATATCACAGGTACATAAGAGTAGCACTTATTTTTGTTTGGCTTCCTTCAGACAAGGCAGCAGAAGAGATAACATCAAACAACAAGCACTGCCGCAAGCACAGCAAACAAAGGGATAGCATAAAGAGTACAAGAGAGTGAATGTTTTCCCTGTAGTAGCAAAGTTAGGTGAACTTTGTGTGAACAACTTCACAGCATAGGCTATGTTTCATATATAATACAAGAAATGTAGTTTAGAGAGGTAGAATTGGAGCTTAATAGTGGGAGAAGAGGGCGAAGGTACGGTTCAGCCAAGAGAGACGGAGAAAGATGAAGAAGAAAGCTAGTATTTTTATTCACTGCTAGAAGCATAACAGGATTGATGGAGGACGAGTGAAGAGTATATATAATGTTGTATGTCTTGTCTTGGTAAGCTTTTATGTTCTCCTGATAGCGTGGACTCTCAGACCATCAGCCTTGGGTTATGACAGTGTTCACTGATAACCTCTCGGCCTTCTCTCAGGACAGGAATATCTGAAAGTTTAAAAATACATGCGTGTGCTTTGTTGGTTTTTAGTTTGGAGCTGTTGTTGGTTTAATGGTGCAGAAAATGAGACAAACGTTTGTCAACCTGCCCTAAACTAGCTCGAAGTGGATACAAAAGTCTGTTCACCGGTTTGGCTGCCAAATATTGTTTTAGAATAATAATTGCATGGCAGACACAACAGTGTGTGTGTGTGTGTGTGTGTGTGTGTGTGTGTGTGTGTGTGTGTGTGTGTGTGTGTGTGTGTGTGTGTGTGTGTGTGTGTGTGTGTGTGTGTGTGTGTGTGTGTGTGTGTGTGTGTGTGTGTGTGTGTGTTTTTATCTTTGGCAGCCTAGGGCATGTGCATAAGTTGGTTGTGAGGGGCTTACAAATGGCCGGGCTTTCCAAAAGGAAAGCCAAGCAGTTAGCGAGGTACTGCTCAGTTTCAGCCATTATAGGAAGCCACTCAATTTGGAGGAGGCGTTGTTTCCTTTATCCATGATTTACAGTATGTCTGCTGCCCTGTGTCCGACATGTCAGCTGTACTGTATGTAACGATGCTTTGCCGTCCATGCACGTTGTAACTGGCTTCTCTCCTATTGTCAAACTGCACTGGCAGTGTTTATGTCCTTTGTATTCCTGTACTTCTCATTATGTGGACATAAATAAACATTTCAAATGTGTGCGTGCGTGCGTGCACGTGCGCGACTGCGCGTGTAAATGAAGTCATTTGATTCTACACTACAATACTGTTACAGGCCTTTGTGGTTACCAGTGCTCTACACGTGCGGCTCCTCGTTTGACTCGTCTCGGTTCCCCCCGGGCTTCTCCGGCACGTTTCCCAGTTTCAGCCCTAAAGCCCTTCCATTAAGCCCTGCCACTGACTGTATACTGTAGTTTCAGCCCTAAAGCCCTTCCATTAAGCCCTGCCACTGACTGTATACTGTAGTTTCAGCCCTAAAGCCCTTCCATTAAGCCCTGCCACTGACTGTATACTGTATAGTTTCAGCCCTAAAGCCCTTCCATTAAGCCCTGCCACTGACTGTATACTGTAGTTTCAGCCCTAAAGCCCTTCCATTAAGCCCTGCCACTGACTGTATACTGTAGCCCTAAAGCCCTTCCATTAAGCCCTGCCACTGACTGTATACTGTACAGCCCTAAAGCCCTTCCATTAAGCCCTGCCACTGACTGTATACTGTAGTTTCAGCCCTAAAGCCCTTCCATTAAGCCCTGCCACTGACTGTATACTGTAGCTAAATAGTTGCCTTGGGCTCTTAACTGTCTGTTAGTGCCCCGAAGGGATTACTCCCGCCAGCCGGTAGCAAACAGACTATTTTCATTGTCCACTGATCATTTATGGGTATATTATGAGGCTCTATGATACTGTAGTACAGTGGCGTGCACAGACATTTAGAGGGTCAGGGGCTCAAGTGAAAAAAGGGCACCTTGTGCAGCGTGTGGAACCGGCCCGGTTGCCTTAATAGTGTGAGATTTATAGATTTCGGGGCCTAAATAATATATTAGAAGCTTTTTTATCAAGAATTGATCAATGTCACCATGGTCCACATACTGTACAGTGTACGTTGTACAAAATAAGAAAAGGGCACATTGCTCTAGCACCCCCTAGTGTCTATCTGTGCACGCCACTGCTGTAGTGTACAGTGTACGAGTTGCATTGATTGATTGATTGAAATATTTATTAACAGTTTGCAGAATTACAGTACATTTCAAGCACAAACTCAATACAAAGGCTGTTAACTGTGAGTGGACGACCCAATTAAGCATTACACTTGTTTACAATAGGGTCCACCATGTTCAATTCATCAAAACATTTAGAGACGTACAAATAGACACTTCTATATAGACAAAGAACAGAACAGGAATTCATCATAATGGAGGTAAAAAGGGAAAAGAAACATATACAGTGAGGGAAAAGGGGGGGGCGGTGGAGGGGGATTCAGATTTTACGGGGGCCAGTTTCGAATTGCAGCCATCCGTAGGTGCCCTTTGAGAGCGGTTTTGAAGGAGTCAAGGGATTTGCATGTCTTAATGACTGTTGGTAGGGCGTTCCACATTTTGGTGGCATAGGAGCGAAAACATACATGTCCTTGCTTGTATGTGTTGTAAATGTGTGCACGATGTGTGTGTATGTCATGATGAGGAGCATGTGTCACTTGCCTTTTATTAGCTAGCTGTCCAAAAATTCCACCGTAGCTCTCTCCGCTAAACATCTCCTTCAATTACATAATTATACAGCGGCAAAACTGTGTATGTTTATGCGGCTGACAGGCAGCAACAAAATATAATGTGATGAATTACTTTTCCTTCAGCGGGTGAGGTGGGGCAGATTATTTGATGCTTTGAAAACTCTACACAGACCTGTCAGATTATCCCATTTTGGGCGGGAAACCCTTTTGGTGTTTTAAGCATTATGTTCTACTTTATAGCTATTGAAAAATAGCAGATCTACAAGCTTGTAGTGCGGCACCGAGTGCCGCGCTACAAGCTTGTAGGTCTGCTATTTTTGAAAAATCGTGAAAATGTGTTTGAATATATATTCTTTCAGAACGTTTTTACTCAAATCGTTGCTTCTGGGGAGGTCCCTGGAACAACATATTTTCAGATGGGGGTCCTCGGGCAAATACAGATAATTCTGGGGGTCCTTGACATGAAATATTGAGAACCACTGACATAGAAACATAGGTAGTATTTCAGAAAACTGAAAAAAAATGTAGAAGATTTTTTTTTAAATTTTGATATCAGGTCTAAACGGGTTATACCTCTTTGAAACATTATGCTTGAGGACTTAGCTGTCACTTCTCCTCCATCCTGCTGGCTGCCGTGCACAACAAAAACAAACCTGGCTGAACAAACTCTCGCAGATTCAACCTAATTTGTCTGAGCATCTGTGTCAAAAAAAAAACAACAACCCCGCGGCCATATGTTGAGTCATTTTTACTTACCGAGCACATAGACAGCTTTTCTTTTCAGGCACGGTATATACAGAGGGATGCTCATTTACGCCTCATCGTAACAGATGGTACTGTCGCGTCTGAGCGCACACATAGATCATTTTTTTTCTGTTTGTTTTCCTAATAAATGGCTAAAAGTGTTTGGTAGAAAGAAGGATCCAAAAGGGTCCGTTTGATGGTAAATCACGTCTCTATAACCCATTCTGGACGGGGGACACCTTTTGGTGTTTTAACTAAGCATTATGTTATACTTTAGCTATTGCAAAAATAGCAGATCTACAAGCTCATAGCGCGCCACCGAGTGGCGCGCTACGAGCTTGTAGGTCTGCTATTTTTGAAAAATCGTAAAAATGCGGCACAAATCTTTGAATATATATTCTTTCAGAGCGAAGGTTTTATTTTATTTTGACGTCAGGCCTAAATGGGATAAAAGTACACAACACACACAGCTATACGATATAGCAATTCATCCGTCTTCATCGTTACAGCTGTCTCCAGAACACCTGAACAGTCATTTGGGTTTGGTACAAAGGTTATTCCCGCAGGCTGATTTCTGGCAACAAGAGTGGTGACACGTTTGCTGTATATAGTGTCCAAAACATGAACTCCTAGCGTGAATAATATGTTTTTCATGGTTGCCTTTCGGGTGGGGGGGGGGGGGGGGGGGGGGGGGGGGGGCGTTATTCATCCTGACTTTAACCCATTTTGACCTGAGGACGATTCTACAAATGCCTTCTAAATCTTGATCATTTTCTGAATGTTTCTATGTCAGTGGTTCTCAAGCTATTTACTGTCAAGGAGCCCCAAAATTATGTGTAATTGGCCGCCGACCCCCACCTGAAAATATGTAGTTCCAGGGACCCCCCCAGAAGCAAAGATTTGAGTTAAAAACGTTCTGAAAGAATATATATTCAAAGATTTGCACCACATTTTCACGACTTTTCAAAAATAGCAGACCTACAAGCTCGTAGCGCGGCACTCGGTGCCGCACTATGAGCTTGTAGATCTGCTATTTTTCAATAGCTAAAGCATAACATAATGCTTAAAACACCATAAGGGGTTCCCGCCAAGAATGGGTTAATGGTGCCCAGTTGCTGTCTTAAAAAACCTTGCAGGGGTGCTCTTAGCAAAATGACTTTTTTTACAACATTTTGTGAGGGTCTGAGAGATTGTTATATTAAAACTCATTTACCGCCAAGAGCGCCATCTGGTGGTGGCTCAGGGCACCATCCAATCATTTAATAGGTCCAAGCATCTTATTCTGAAAGCCGTTTCATTCGGACACCGAGAATCAGGAAGGAACATACATTTTGTAACCGAGGATCATATCGTTTGGAGAAATGAGGCGCAAATCAAGCTTGTTTTGACCCAAAAAAGAAGAATCCGAGATATTACGATTCTTAAAAACTGCGTTCCCAAAGACAGAATAAGCCAGCAGAATTTACATTTTTTTTTTTACATATGAGCGTGTACAGAACACAGTAGTGAACCGTAATCAATTGATATTAAAATAGGCGTCCAAAGGCGCCGAGTGAGTTAACCCATTCTGATCGGGAACCCCTTTCGGTGTTTTAAGCATTATGTTATACTTTAGCTATTGCAAATAGCAGATCTACAAGCTCATAGCGCGGCACCGAGTGCCGTGCTACGAGCTTGTAGGTCTGCTATTTTTGAAAAATCGTGAAAATGTGGCCCAAATGTTTGAATATATTCTTTCAGAGCGAATGTTTTTAACTCAAATCTTTGCTTCTGGGGGGGGGGGGGGGGGGGGTCCCTGAAACAACATATCTTTTTGGGGGGTCCTTGACATGAAAAAGGTTGAGCACCACTGATACAGAAACATGAGGTATTTCAGAAAACTGTCATGATTTAGAAGACATTTTTTAAATTTCGATGTCAGGCCTAAATGGTTTAATGAGTGTTTCCATCCCCTATCATCTACCAATTATTTTAGAAGTCAAATTGCCTTTATAAGTTCCAGAAGAACAAGAAAAAAAGGATTAATGAACTTGAGACAGCTCATTATTTTAGCTGAATTCTTTGAACTTTCTAAGAATCTTTAGTGGAGAATGATGATGAGGAAGCCAATAGATTGTCTCTTTGTCCACCAACTGTGCAGTCCTAGGCCAGTTAGTCAATTAGTGTCTCAAACTTCCACTTTCCATACATTCCATAATTAGAATCTCAGAGGTGTATTCATGGGAAACCCGCCTTTTAACCCATTTTGAGCGGGAACCCCTTTTGGTGTTGGCATTATGTTATGCTTTAGCTATTGAAAAATAGCAGATACGAGCTTGTAGGTCTGCTATTTTTTGAAAAATCGTGAAAATGTGGCGCAAATCTTTGAATATATATTCTTTCAGAGCATTTTTAACTCAAATCTTTGCTTCTGGGGGGTTCCTGGAACAACATATTTTCAGATGGGGCTCAGCAGCCGATTACATATAATTATTGGGGTCCTTGACATGAAATATTGAGCACCACTGGAAATTGTCATGATTTAGAAGACTTTCTTTGTATTTCGACGTCAGGCCTAAATGGGTTAATCATTTAGACATAATGCCGTCTCCTATATGAGTTCACTTATTCAGTTAGTGTGGTTGCTGTAGGCATCACACTGTTGTTCTGGACCAAGAACCTTATTAGTGTGGTTGCTGTAGGCATCACACTGTTGTTCTGGACCCAGAACCTTTTTAGTGTGGTTGCTGTAGGCATCACACTATTGTTCTGGACCCAGAACCTTATTAGTGTGGTTGCTGTAGGCATCACACTGTTGTTCTGGACCCAGAACCTTATTAGTGTGGTTGCTGTAGACATCACACTATTGTTCTGGACCCAGAACCTTATTAGTGTGGTTGCTGTAGACATCACACTATTGTTCTGGACCCAGAACCTTATTAGTGTGGTTGCTGTAGACATCACACTATTGTTCTGGACCCAGAACCTTATTAGTGTGGTTGCTGTAGACATCACACTGTTGTTCTGGACCCAGAACCTTATTATTGTGGTTGCTGTAGACATCACACTATTGTTCTGGACCCAGAACCTTATTAGTGTGGTTGCTGTAGACATCACACTATTGTTCTGGACCCAGAACCTTATTAGTGTGGTTGCTGTAGGCATCACACTGTTGTTCTGGACCCAGAACCTTATTAGTGTGGTTGCTATAGGCATCACACTGTTGTTCTGCACCCAGAACCTTATTAGTGTGGTTGCTGTAGGCATCACACTATTGTTCTGGACCCAGAACCTTATTAGTGTGGTTGCTGTAGGCATCACACTATTGTTCTGGACCCAGAACCTTATTAGTGTGGTTGCTGTAGGCATCACACTGTTGTTCTGGACCCATAACCTTATTAGTGTGGTTGCTGTAGGCATCACACTGTTGTTCTGGACCCAGAACCTTATTAGTGTGGTTGCTGTAGACATCACACTGTTGTTCTGGACCCAGAACCTTATTAGTGTGGTTGCTGTAGACATCACACTATTGTTCTGGACCCATAACCTTATTAGTGTGGTTGCTGTAGACATCACACTATTGTTCTGGACACAGAACCTTATTAGTGTGGTTGCTGTAGGCATCACACTATTGTTCTGGACCCAGAACCTTATTAGTGTGGTTGCTGTAGGCATCACACTATTGTTCTGGACCCAGAACCTTATTAGTGTGGTTGCTGTAGGCATCACACTGTTGTTCTGGACCCATAACCTTATTAGTGTGGTTGCTGTAGGCATCACACTGTTGTTCTGGACCCAGAACCTTATTAGTGTGGTTGCTGTAGACATCACACTGTTGTTCTGGACCCAGAACCTTATTAGTGTGGTTGCTGTAGACATCACACTATTGTTCTGGACCCATAACCTTATTAGTGTGGTTGCTGTAGACATCACACTATTGTTCTGGACACAGAACCGTATTAGTGTGGTTGCTGTAGGCATCACACTATTGTTCTGGACCCAGAACCTTATTAGTGTGGTTGCTGTAGGCATCACATTATTGTTCTGGACTGTTCTGGACTGGATTGCAGCCCTGTGTTGCTTATTATGGCCGTAGGTTGCTTATTACGGCCGTAGGTTGCTTATTACAGTTGTGGGTTGCGTATTACAGCCCTGTGTTGCTTATTACAGCCGTGGGTTGCTTATTACGGCCGTAGGTTGCTTATTACGGCCGTAGGTTGCTTATTACAGTTGTGGGTTGCGTATTACAGCCCTGTGTTGCTTATTACAGCCGTGGGTTGCTTATTACGGCCGTAGGTTGCTTATTACGGCCGTAGGTTGCTTATTACAGTTGTGGGTTGCGTATTACAGCCCTGTGTTGCTTATTACAGCCGTGGGTTGCTTATTGCTGCCGTATCTTGCTTATTACAGCCGTAGGTTGCTTATTACAGTCGTGGGTTGCGTATTAAAGCCCTGATGAAGAAAAGCGATGAATAAAAGCGATGAAAAAAAGCAATGAAAAAAGCAATGAAAAAGCGACAAACGGAAAAAGCGACAAACGAAAAAAGCGACAAACGAAAAAAGCGACAAACGGAAAAAGCGACAAACGAAAAAAGCGATAAACGAAAAAAGCTTTAAACGAAAAAAGCAACAAACGCGATGAAAAAAGCGATGAAAAAAGCGATGAAAAAAAGCGTGTCTCAAACTTCCACTTTCCATACATTCCATAATTAGAATCTCAGAGGTGTATTAATGGGAAACCCGCCTTTTAACCCATGTTGGGCGAGAACCCCTTTTGGTGTTAGCATTATGTTATGCTTTAGCTATTGAAAAAGAGCAGATCTACAAGCTCACAGCGCGGCACCGAGTTCCGCGCTACGAGCTTGTAGGTCTGCTATTTTTTGAATAATCGTGAAAATGTGGCGCAAATCTTTGAATATATATTCTTTCAGAGTGAACATTTTTAACTCAAATCTTTGCTTCTGGGGGGTTCCTGGAACTACATATTTTCAGATGGGGGTCGGCGGCCGATTACATATAATTCTTGGGGTCCTTGATATGAAATATTGAGCACCACTGAAAATTGTCATGATTTAGAAGACTTTTTTTGTATTTCGACGTCAGAAAAAAAGAAAAGCGATGAATAAAAGCGATGAAAAAAAGCAATGAAAAAGCGACAAACGGAAAAAGCGACAAACGAAAAAAGCGACAAACGAAAAAAGCGACAAACGAAAAAAGCGATAAACGAAAAAAGCTTCTAACGAAAAAAGCAACAAACGCGATGAAAAAAGCGATGAAAAAAGCGATAAAAAAAAGCGATGAAAACAAGCGATGAAAAAATGCGATGAAAAAAAGCTTTTTTACAGCCGTGGGTTACTTATTGCAGCCCTGTGTTGCTTATTACGGCCGTAGGTTGCTTATTACAGTCGTGGGTTGCGTATTACAGTGTTGCTTATTACAGTCGTGGGTTGCGTATTACAGTGTTGCTTATTACAGTCGTGGGTTGCGTATTACAGTGTTGCTTATTACAGTCGTGGGTTGCGTATTACAGTGTTGCTTATTACAGTCGTGGGTTGCGTATTACAGTGTTGCTTATTACAGTCGTGGGTTGCGTATTACAGTGTTGCTTATTACAGCCGTGGGTTGCGTATTACAGTGTTGCTTATTACAGTCGTGGGTTGCGTATTACAGTGTTGCTTATTACAGTCGTGGGTTGCGTATTACAGTGTTGCTTATTACAGCCGTGGGTTGCTTATTGCTGATGAAAAGAAGCGATGAAAAGCAGCGATGAAAAGCGAAGAAAAAAAGCGATGAAAAAAAGCTTACTGCTTATTACAGCAGTAGGTTGCTTATCACAGCCGTCACACACACACACACACACACACACACACACACACACACACACACACACACACACACACACACGCCATGCCTCCTTCAGCGCTCCTAGACATGTTTGTTTATGCAAACACGTTAGCCTCAATGGTTATATTGTTACAAATAACAATTTTGTGGCCGGCCGTTACTGTCTGTCCCTCTATAAAAAATATAAAATAAAGGCGAAAGCCGCAAAAAAAAAACATGAAAGAAAAAAATGCTGTTAATAATAGGAAAAAGCTTGCATGGAGTGGTTTATAAGTGGTGGTGTTTTTTATTGAGCAAGTCAATAGCAGAAGAGCTGACAGGTTGGGTTCGTTTGTTTTGGGTTTTTTTAGCTGCATTCGGGGGTCAGGATGCAACAGAAGGCAACCAGCAGAAGCTTTGTAAATGTTCTGCATCAAAATATTGTTTGTGTTTATTGATTCCCAGTCTCTGTGAGTTCTTACATTCTCCTGAAAATTACACTTTTTTCCCACTACTAAGAGACGGAGGGTACAAAGGCGTATTATGTGGAGTTCATGATTTAAAACGATGCTGGCAGCTATAGCATGTATACTGTATATGTTGACCCCTGAACCTCTGATGTCTGTTCATGCACCATCAGCAACAACTGACCCTTCTCTATGGGTCAACAAGCTCCCCCCTCCCCTCTCTCTCTCTCTCTCTCTCTCTCTCTCTCTCTCTCTGTCTGTGTGTCTGTCTGTGTGTGTCTGTGTTTGTGTGTGTGCGTGCGTGTGCGTGTGTTAGGGCATTAAGCAACTAGTCGACTAGTTTACTAGTCAACTAGTAAATCCACTAGTCGACCTTGTTGGTACTAGTTGACTAGTATTTTTACATAATAGGTAGTTAAACAACTAGTCAACTAGTAACAATTACTAGAAGTGAATGCCCTAGTATGTGTGCATGTGCACGTGCACGCGACCAATTCTCCAGATGTTCGCGAGCATGTTTTTCACAAGTGCGCGTCATAGGTGCACGACATCCATACGAGGCTATATGTGTCAGAGCGCCAGATGCGCGGCCGGCGGCGGCATTATGCAAATGTGACAATGCATGTGTTGGTTTTGTCCTACAGTGGCTGTACGTACTTCAGCTTACATTAGCCGTAACCTACTGTACGTTGTGCTGTTTACGTCAGAGGTCGAGGCACAACGGATGTAATAGGATCATACATGACTGAACGCATCGCAAAACGCCCCTGTACCCGTTGCTGTCTGTACGTGTTCACGTGTCACACGTGGCTAATGAAGACTGACGGGTCTATACACGCATCTTGTTTGGTACGAGAGTGCTGTAAGGGGTGGGACCGTCTGACTTGAGGGAGATGTTTGATGACACACATACATGGTACACCCATCATGCCTACATAGGAATTCAATCAACAGCCATTTAATGCAACGCAATGCACCCACTTAATCCCACGCTTGTGCATCCACGCTTGTGTGCATGACGCAACTCCACAGGGAAACATAACCGAACATAACGGAGAGCTTAGACATCCATTTATATGACATATGGTACTGTGTGTGTGTGTACAGTACATACTCTTGGCCCATGGGATGTGACTACAGTGACCTATGGGAGATGTCACCCCATGCACAGCCCATGTAAAGATGGGAATGTTTTTTTGATTGTGCTATTTAAAGGAAGATTGTCGTGCCTGTAAAAATCTATCGAAAATGTACCTTCATCGAGGTATCATCATGTGAGGCAGTGATGTTTTCGTCGACTAAAACTAAGACGAAAAATGTCCGTCGACTACCTTTTTTCACTGACGAAAACTAAATGGAAACTAAATGAAAACTAAGCTATGGTGACTAAAACTAAGACTAAATGTATTGACAATTTCGTAACAGATACAAACTAGAGTAAAATGTTATGAAGGGACTAGTGGACGAGAGATCCAGTATAAGTCATTTTACACTTGGTTGCATTCTGAAAATAGCAGACCTACAAGCTCACAACGCGTCACGCTGTGACGCGTTGTGAGCTTGTAGATCGGCTATTTTCAGCAAGTGTAAAATCAGTCATTTCGACGGCATCAAGGCCCGCCAAAATACATTTTAGTCAACTAAATCAACTGTAGATTTAGTCGACTAAAACTAGACTAACACTAAAACATTCCAGGTGACTAAAATGTGACTAAGACTAAATGGAAACTACTACTACTATTCAAGAGACTATGACTAAAACTAAAATCTAAATTTACTTCGGTATACGTATCGCGAGAGATGGAATGTATTGATGTAAATGGCATATTATGTCTATTTGCCGACTGAGCGATCCCATTGGCAAAGCACCGTGGAGATCGAAGTATGAAATGAAGTTGAGCACAGCTGCTTCTCCTCCGCCTCTCTCATCAACGGAACGTTTTCTGTTTATATCAAGTACTTCCCACCCAGTAGCCCCTCATGAAACTACTTCCAAATCCAAAAGGACAACGTTATGTTCCATCCTGAATGGCAGCAGGCCTGATATTATTTCATTTGTGCAATAATGCAACTGAAAGTCAAAGTTCAGAGGCATTATATTGCCTTTTGTTAGGCTAGATATTTGTCTTACACATTGAATTAATATGTCTTTAGTTTTCTAAACTTAACCTGAAGCAAAAAGACATAACTATACTGCAATTTGTACTCATCTTAGTCATATCGTTATTGAGGTTTTCAACAACGTTAGCGAATAGCACATGCTTTTCTAATATCGTGCAGCCTTAAGGGCCTTTGAAACGGGAAGCGAGGAGCGCAGGCGTTATTGCCTGGATCAACGACTGGTCTCCTCCAGGTCTGGATCAACGACAGGTCTCCTCCAGGTCTGGATCAACGACAGGTCTCCTCCAGGTCTGGATCAACGACAGGTCTCCTCCAGGTCTGGATCAATGACAGGTCTCCTCCAGGTCTGGATCCTCCAGGTCTGGATCAACGACAGGTCTCCTCCAGGTCTGGATCAACGCGCGCAACAAATTCACGGGACCGCGCTCACGTAAATACGCTTGCGTTCCCAGTGCCCCTGCGCAAAAACGCAGGTCTCATTGAAAATGAACTATAGGCGCGTTATATCGCTTCACATTTGAAGGCCCTTTACTGGGGATGGCAGCAGTAATGGCAGCAAGAAGGAGACTTCAAAGTTGCACCATTATTAATTGATTGATTGATTGAAATATGTATTAACAGTTTGCAGAATTACAGTACATTACAAGCACAACTCAATACAAAGACTTAACTGTGAGTGGACGACCCAATAAAGCATTACTCTTGTTTACAAGAAGGTCCACCTTGTTCAAATCATCAAAACATTTAGAGACGTACGAATATGCAATAGACACTACTATATAGCCAAAAAGAACAGAACAGGAATTCATCATAAAGGATGTAAAAAAGGGAAAAGAAACATATAGTGAGGGGGAAAAAGGGGTGGGTGGTGGGGGGGGGGGGATTCAGATTTTTACAGGGGCCAGTTTCGAATTGCCATTGGAGCCATAGATTGCATGCACTCACGTCATAGGCCTTCTATCAATTAACTTTTTTGAGAAACAGAAAACTCACATTCAATGAATGTTAAAGTCATCTGTAATCCAACAAGGCATGAAATCACAAACACTGCTGTAAGGAGTCAGCAGTATCATATATACAGTAACCTCCCCCAGCTCTCTGAGCGCTCGGTGGTTCATCACTGGTTGCAGTGGCTTGTAATTGTATTATATACCGGTAAGAACATTTACTTTTTGTTTGTTTTGTCTCTCTTCACAGAACTTCTAGCACCGCTGCATATTGTTTTTATATTTCCATGCCCGAACCGGTTGAGGGCCTCTTGTTCCACCTAATAACTATAGATGCTGCTGAATGGTGTAATGCACACTTCCACAGTAAATATTACTGTTGCTGCTGCCTCAGTGAATCAGATATTAATTCCACACTGATACAGTAGCATGCACATAGTTTATTTCAAAGTCATACTGTGTAACTTAAAAGACAGAGTTTGCCCCACACACACACACACACACACACACACACACACACACACACACACACACACACACACACACACACACACACACACACACACACACACTCGCTACATACACGCGCTACACATTGGAACAAACACACCCTGCTTACCTTTCGGCAGAAGCTTTTACATGGCGGCAGCGTCGCGGTACAAAGGCACAGATTAAATCCGAAATGTGGATGGCAGAAAATCCACCAAGAACAGAGATCCTGGAGTCGGACTTATGGAGGTTTGAAAATCCTCCTTTCAACTGGTTTGCACTGTGAATATATTTACAATCCCATAGTTGGAACGGTGGGGAGTTGCTATAGGAGCCGGACCAATGCTATAGAAGCTTCCGTAGGCCTCAACCATTATATAGACGGAGTATACGTTGGGGTACGTATATATACGGATCTGGGATATGACGCCACCTAGCGTCAACGTCCATATATATACGTATATATATACCAGCATGGGGGAAAAAAGAGTTAACAGCATTTCGGCGATACCTTTGGTAGCTCTGTTGTCATCACAGGATCTGTCTAATGTTGTTTAGAACTGTGAATCCGGTGGCACGGTTGGTAGTGCTGTCGCCTCACAGCTAGAAGGTCCTGGGTTCGATTCCCGCTCGGGGCGCTGGTGCTGGTGACGTGTTTCCTCCTCCGCGTCATCAGTGCCCATACCCTAGGTGGGGTTGGCGAAAGGGCCTTTCTGTGTGGAGTTTGCATGTTCTCCCCGTGTCCCCTAGGGTAGGTACCCTAGGGGACACCCCGCCTGATGGAGGGGAAAGGAACTGGTTGGAATAACGTGTTCCTTCCACACGCTACGTCCAACCAGGGAAACTCTCCCCTGGCAGGTGTAAAAGGAGCAACTTGGACACTCAGGCATGAAGGAAGCATGAGTTCAAGTCCGTTGCTCTCCCCATGTCCCCCATATATGGGGACTAGGTTGGCGGAGGGTGTGTAGAGCCCAGGATCACATTAGATAATTGACACAGGGGTGAAAAATGGGTTACAAAATCGTGTGAATCCATCCGCCTTTGAACCGCATAATTCAGTTAAAAACAATACCAGAATAAATGCTGCAGGGTCCTATAGTACCGGGGTATTCATTCAGTGGACCATGAGGGGTCCAAGCCAACACATCTCTCATTCAACTGGGAAAGAAAATGTCTGTGCTGAAGTAACACACTGGCCTGTCCTTCAAAGAATTACCAGTAACATATACCCTCACACAAAGCTCCCCTTGACCGCTCCACTGGAGCTGCTCAGGCGACTGTGTGGCTGCGCTGGCCTCGGCAGCTCCCAGGTGTGGACTATATGAGAGCTATACAAGTGTGAAGGAACATGTGTTCTCAGTCCATTTCACCCCGAAAACAAAAAAAACCCTGAAGAAAACAAAAGGAAAAGCAGTGCAGCTTGCAGACGTGTGCGTACACGTGCGTGCGTGCGTGCGTGCGTGCGTGCGTGCGTGCGTGCGTGCGTGCGTGCGTGCGTGCGTGCGTGCGTGCGTGCGTGCGTGCGTGCGTGCGTGCGTGCGTGCGTATCAGTACGGCTCAGCCAACCAACCAGCCAGTGGAGATTTGTTTCTGGGGTAGGAGAGGGGGGCCGGGGAGCAGAATTGTACTTGTTTAATGTGTTTAGTTGATAGCAGAAGGGTAAATAAATGGAGGCTAAAGTAAACTTTACAATGTCAAGTTGAGAACACACCTGCAGTTTGGTCCAATTTGGCTGTCAGCGTGTCGGAGGCCTCTCTGATGAATGTCAACAAGCCAGGATCAATTCAACATGTCTGAGTTAGAAAATGATATAGTAGATTGTCAAAGGGATGTGCAGCAGCCCTATAGTTAATGTCAGTATGTCATCGCAGTAAAAAGGCATGTCTGGCTCTTTCACGAAGCCTAAAATATGTTTTTTTTTTAGTTTTTTACATTGGCATTTCTAGTATCCTCGATAGACTTTTGGCACAGCATTTCCAGTGTCCACTAGATTGCTTTTTGGCATGGCATGTCCTGTGTCTTTTTGGCATGGCATGTCCAGTGTCTTTTTGGCATGGCATGTCCTGTGTCTTTTTGGCATGGCATGTCCTGTGTCTTTTTGGCATGGCGTGTCCTGTGTCTTTTTGGCATGGCGTGTCCTGTGTCTTTTTGGCATGGCGTCAGGCGCGCCTGAGCCATGGAGCAAACGGAGCAGCTGCGACACCAGATTAAAAAGTGGGGTCGCATTGTGACCCCACTTTCCCTGCTTTTTCTCCCTGGAAATAAAAACGTCTGGGTTTCCGAGGCTACTGCTCTGCTGCTGACGCTATTTCCGGTTACCTTTACGCACGGGGCGCACGGATTTGAATTTCTCCGGTCAGCCTGAATGTGTGTGTTGTTGTTGTCAACATGGCTCAGAAGAGAATGAGTGATTTATTTGGTGGGTCCAAGCCCAAATCAAGTCTAGTTCATGAACCCTTTACCCTTGGCCTTCATGAGCACCAGCAGCAGTGTTCAGCAGGGAACGAGTGCTAAGGTTGAGTCCGTTGTCGTCGGAGAAGGAGGACAATAATAAAAACAACAACAGCAGCAGCAGCAGCACAAGCAGCAGTGTCCATCTCACGTAGCCTACATAATGACATTCTGGACACGTAACTCACGTTGGATATACAGTAAATGCCATGATGAGGGAATTAACCACCCCGGAGCGCAAGACTAGAGCACATTTGGGGTTTAAGGTAAAGCATTTACAATTTAACTATATTATTTCTCTAATAGTCACTATTGCAGTGAGAAATAATATAGTATTTACTAATTACGATGGCCGCCGTGCCAACTGAACTGCTGAATGCTGCTGCAATTTAATGTTAGATATTAGATTCTGACGGGGAGGGATCTATGATGAATGATGACGATACAACACCCGGGTCGCCGAGCCCAAGTGCGCTGCGCTGTCAGCTCGTCTGTTGTATAATAGGGCTATAATTTATATGTTTTGTTTTGATATCGGCGCCTTGCCAATGTCATGTGTAGCCTAAATAGGCCTATGCCTTTTTATGATGCATTTTGTCAGTTTGTTCATATAACTTGCGTGTGGAGAGGGAAAGTAAAAGCCACTTTTCCGTGTGAAAATGCGCGAAAACGCGCGTGCACGAGGCACATGCACGCGCATTTTTGCGCGTGCTATGCGTCCGAATCTGTGCTCCCCCACCTGGAAACAAAGTTAGGCGCCCCTGCATGGCGTGTCCTGTGTCTTTTTGGCATGGCGTGTCCTGTGTCTTTAATCCCCATTAGCTTCCGCTGCTGCGGTCGCTAGTCTTCCTGGGGTCCACACAGAACATCACAACATTAAAACAACATACAATACAATATACAAACAACAACTGACACTTGTCTGTCTAAATCTAAATTCAATTACATTAGAATACCAAAGATATATAGATACTGTAGGTTAAATAACATGTACAAAAACCATATCATGTACTAAAGCACATCAGTCCAATTGTGTGACCTCTCCCAATAAAAACATTTTAAGCGATTTTTTAAAAGAGTATTTACTTTTGATTTGTTTTATTATCAGATAATGAGTTCCACTGTTGGTTGGCTCTATAAATAACAGATTTTAAGTATTTCTGTCTTTGGTTTTGGAAGTTCCAAATACCCTGAGCTTACCTGTCTAGTTTGATATCTATGTTTTAGACCTGAACTAAATAATTGATCTCTATAGAAATCCTGTGTCTTTTTGGCATGGCATGTCCTGTGTCTTTTTGGCATGGCATGTCCTGCGTCCACTGAATGCTCTTGGGCTGCACGTTGGCCATGTTATCTCTATAACTTGTATGTGGCCCAGAGTGGCATTTCAACGCACCGCCATTCCGACTACGAGTCTTCCGCGTGCGGTAGGGACAGGGTCGACTGTGGCTCAGAAAGGTAGAGCAGGTCGTCCAATGATCCATGGGTCGGCGGTTCGAATCCCGGCTCCTCCTGTCTACATGTCGAAGTGTCCTTGGGCAAGACACTGAACCCCAAATTGCTCCTGATGTGCTGGTTGGTACCTTGCATGGCTTCCGCTGCAATCGGTGTGTGAATGTGTGTGTGAATGGGTGAATGTAATGCACAATCTATGTAAAGCGCTATATAAATGCACCATTTACAGTGTTAGTAATGCGGTTATGGACAAGGTTAGTAATGCGGTTATGGTTTGGGACCAGGTTAGTAATGCGGCGCGTCAGAATGGCGATGTGTCGGAATTGTGGGCTTCAGAATGCCGGTGTGTAACCCTTGAATGTACAGGGTTATGTTCTTTATAGCACATATTGCTTTTTTTAATCATAGCCTGAGATTTAAAAAGAAAATTCTTGGGGAAAGAATAATTCATATACATAATATATAATTCATTTTTGTCTACTTTTCTTTCTTTAAAATTGTTTCATGTAAAAGCACATCACCTACTGTAGCTCCCATGTGGTTTAATTCCACCTAGCTCCCATGGGGTTTTCTCCTAGCTCCCATGGGGTATTTCACTTTATTATGGTAATCTGTCATGATGTGTGGCCTAATAGTTTGTCATCTTCTTCTTTGTCATCTTCTTCTTCCGATCATTCATGGCTAGTATAGGTCAATGTCATCATAATGGTCTGTCATGGAAGTAGATGTAGTAGGGTAAGGGTCAGGTAATTCCGGGTTTCTTCTTTATTTCCAACTCATCCAACATGTGCACCATTTGTCCTTGACACGTTTTGTGCAACTGTGTTTTTCACTGATCTGTTCATACCTGCCCTGATGAATGGAAATGCTCTTCTGTGTTGGTTAAGTTGAAGTTTACATTAGGGTACAGTGTAGTTTACATTAGGGTACAGTGTAGTTTACATTAGGGTACAGTGAGTGTAGTTCTGTTTTCTCTATCATTATTATCCATTCGTTTGTGAAGAGCAAAACGTCTATTTCCGTTCTCTCCACTTGCACCAACTTCATTGTGTGCCAAACGGGAAGGGACAAGGCTGGGCCACGTGCGTGGTTGGAAAATCATAATAATAATAAGACTGGCGCCGAGCCCGGGTGCCTTTCTCCCTTGGAGCCGGGGCTGGGCCTCAAAGGAACCTGGCCACAGCCTCCCACCCTGGTAAAAACGGTCCTGGGGGACAGAATCTAGAATTTAGTTTTTGTTTCTTTTTATCACATCATGGATTTGTGAAGAGCAAAACGTCTATTTCCGTTCTCTCCACTTGCAACAACTTCATTGTGTGCCAAACGGGAAGGGACAAGGCCGGGACACGTGCTTGGGCGGCCCTGGTTGAAAAATCATAATAATGATGACTGAAAAATCATAATAATGATGACTGAAAAATCATAATAATGATGACTGAAAAATCATAATAATGATGACTGAAAAATCATAATGATGACTGAAAAATCATAATAATGATGACTGAAAAATAATAATAATGATGACTGAAAAATCATAATGATGACTGAAAAATCATAATAATGATGACTGAAAAATCATAATAATGATGACTGAAAAATCATAATAATGATGACTGAAAAATCATAATGATGACTGAAAAATCATAATGATGACTGAAAAAACATAATAATGATGACTGAAAAATCATAATAATGATGACTGAAAAATCATAATAATGATGACTGAAAAATCATAATAATGATGACTGAAAAATCATAATATTGATGACTGAAAAATCATAATAATGATCACTGTCTTATGACTGGCGCCGAGCCAGGGGGCATTTCTCCCTTGGAGGGGCCCGGCCTCAAAGGGACCTGGCCCCGACCTGGCCACGGCCTCCCACCCCGGTAAAAACGGTCCTGCTGGGGGACAGAATCTAGAATTTAGTTTTAGTTTTTATTTATCACATCATGGATTTGCAGCGTTGCAAGTATAGTTTGTGGATTTTTGTGAACGCTTCATTATGTTACGTAGTATTCCGTGAGAAGAGAGGACAAAGGTAGAATGAGAGCAAAGGTAGCAAACTAGTTAAATAGAACAAATAAAGATAAATAGGCTATAGCGTACGGTACATATATCGTATGTGAAATGATGTGAAAGCAAGTTTTCACCTTATTCCTGGCCTTCTCTAGGCCGCTGGGAATTTTCCATCACTTGAGTCACACAAATATACGCGTGTAATGTAACTCCGTTTTGTCATACTGTACATACTGTGCTGGCAGCGCTGCCTCTTTCAACTTCTCAGTTCTACCACAACATACAGAAGCCAATAATGTAATCAATAATAAGTTCTTTGGCCTACAGCTTATTTTATCTGACCACGATTGGCAATCAAAGCCGTGGTTTTACAGCGAGGGAATCCAATTACATCAGAAACCTGGGATGATGAGCACGAAGAGAAATGGGTAAAGAGAAAGAGGGGGGGGGGGGGTGGGTGAAATCGATGGAATCCAACTGAAATTCAGCTTGACAGTGCAACTTTTATCCCACGCTATCCTTCCTTCTCTCCTCTCTCATCTCCTTCTTTATGTTCTCTCGATCATGGTCCTCTGTATTTGCTGTGAAGCAGGTCAAAACTAGAAAAAGTGCCCTTCTGGGCACAGGTCTCCACCAGGAGCATAGGAGTGTTGTGTGATGTTTGGCAAAATGTTTAAGAGTAATATAAACATGTTTTTTTGTTTGTTTGGTTTGTTTCTTGCAACAATTTTCTTCATTTTGTTGAGGAAATGCAGAGCCAGATCACTCATAGCATCTCTGAGGATAGAATTCTGGGTGAGCAGGACATGTGCAGTATTTTGTACAAAACGGGCTACTCCTGAAAACTTTGGAAGGCAATCTTAGCTAATCAGTGTAGAATCTGAGAAATCCAACTGGCTCGTCTTGATCACATGACTACAGAGATCATGTGTACCGATTTGCGTGAGATTTGGATGAAATCTGTGCGACTAACATAAACAATGCGTTTTGCAGAAATCGGCCTCATGGTGGCGCTATAACCGGCAGATGTGGAGGGATGTGGAGGGATGCAGGGAAAATGTTTGTCCATGGCCTCTAGGGAGTGCACATACATAAGTTGTATACAGATCGATGCAGTTATAGGTAAAAACAGGAATTGGCCTGTTATAGCGCCACCATGAGGCTGATTTGGGGAAAAATTGTGGCATGCCGTCCTCGGCCTAGTGGAAATGTGCGTGTATAATTTCATGGAAATTGGACACTGTGTTTGTGATTTGTGGCATTTTGTTCGAAACCGACCAATCATGTGAGCTTTGGAAGCCAATCTTAGCCAATCAGGATGGAAGATGGGAAATTGTGCAGATCCGTGTTGATCACATGACTATGGAGATAGTGTATACCGAATTGTGTGATGTATGGATAAAATGTGTACGAGTTATCTACAGAAATGTGTTTTGCCTAAATCGGCCTCATGGTGGTGCTATAACAGGCCGTTGAGGAATATTTGGGGCAGAGGTTCGTCGTTGGCATCCAGGGAGTGTGTGCACAGTTTGGCATGGATCGGGCTAACGGTGCCGGAGATTAGCTGATAACGAACGGACGGAAGGACGGAAGGACGGACGGACGGAAGGACGGACACACGGACGGAGTGCAAAACATACTCTCTCCCCATGCCTTCGGCCTGGTGGAGACAATTAAGGCTTAGCGCTCACTCACTCACTCACTCACTCACTCACTCACTCACTCACTCACTCAACCTTCTGGACTTGTACCCCCTCCAACAATCCCCCCCTCTCCTTTTCTCATACTGTAGAATGAATATTCATTCATAGTTTCCGACAAGAAACAAAAATGTGCTGTGATTGCTGTGAACTGATAATGTCCACAGAGCTCAGAGTGGGGTTTTATTTTTGGGTTGCCTTCAAGCCGGGCCCTGGCACTAGTGGTTCTTACTGATGAGGTCCAATGAACAGTCTGCCACTGATTACAGCGTTCAAAGACCCATGTGGTGACCCATGTCCCTTCTACAGCATTCTATGGAGATGTGTACTACACTGGTCCTTTTCCTTCTACATCATTCTATGGAGATGTGTACTACACTGGTCCTTTTCCTTCTACAGCATTCTATGGAGATGTGTACTACACTGGTCCTTTTCCTTCTACAGCATTCTATGGAGATGTGTACTACACTGGTCCTTTTCCTTCTACAGCATTCTATGGAGATGTGTACTACACTGGTCCTTTTCCTTCTACATCATTCTATGGAGATGTGTACTACACTGGTCCTTTTCCTTCTACATCATTCTATGGAGATGTGTACTACACTGGTCCTTTTCCTTCTACATCATTCTATGGAGATGTGTACTACACTGGTCCTTTTCCTTCTACAGCATTCTATGGAGATGTGTACTACACTGGTCCTTTTCCTTCTACATCATTCTATGGAGATGTGTACTACACTGGTCCTTTTCCTTCTACAGCATTCTATGGAGATGTGTACTACACTGGTCCTTTTCCTTCTACATCATTCTATGGAGATGTGTACTACACTGGTCCTTTTCCTTCTACAGCATTCTATGGAGATGTGTACTACACTGGTCCTTTTCCTTCTACATCATGCTATGGAGATGTGTACTACACTGGTCCTTTTCCTTCTACAGCATTCTATGGAGATGTGTACTACACTGGTCCTTTTCCTTCTACAGGATTCTATGGAGATGTGTACTACACTGGTCCTTTTCCTTCTACAGCATTCTATGGAGACGTGTACTACACTGGTCCTTTTCCTTCCACATCATTCTATGGAGATGTGTACTACACTGGTCCTTTTCCTTCTACAGCATTCTATGGAGATGTGTACTACACTGGTCCTTTTCCTTCTACATCATTCTATGGAGATGTGTACTACACTGGTCCTTTTCCTTCCACATCATTCTATGGAGATGTGTACTACACTGGTCCTTTTCCTTCTACAGCATTCTATGGAGATGTGTACACCAGTCAGTGGCCTTGTGGTTAGAGTGCCTGCCCTGAAACTGGGAGGTCGGGGTTCGATCCCAACAACTGTGAACCAATTCATTTTCAATGGAAACACTCTGAACTGGTTCAATATTAGGCGTGGAAAAAAGAACGGAACCGGTTAAACCCTGATGGATTTTTTCTTGCCGCCATGACTGTCTCTGTATCAAAGAGTCACATTTCTGAATGGCCTGTTTATGTTGATGTGTGTGTACAGTACAGTATACACTACAGGGAAAGATGATATTGTCTCAATCCACCACTGCTGCTGGGACTGCTCATGCAACAAACAGACTAACTCTTAACAGGAAAAACAAATCTTCCTCCTCCGCCTCTCAGATTGTAATCCATCCATTATTGGTATCAACATTCAACACAGCAGTGCATTCTGAACTGGCTTATACAGTATACTGTATGTCTGTCCAATTGCTTTGATCACATCGCTAGAAACGAGTGAATCACAGTGTGAATCACAACGTGTGTATTGAGGGATAATGTGTTTAGAGTTTTGCAAGAGGAGTAGGAGGTATAGTGACAGTCTTCCCTGAAGTGGAGTCTCAGGTGGCTCTGTGACATATGCAGGACATTGTACTGTGCAGTGTACTGTATTTGTATTGTGTGTGCACAGAATGATGCGTGCATATAAGTGTGTACTCTGAATGGGTATCACGTTTTCGGGCATGCTTAACGTGCATGCACGTGCGCGTGTTTGTGCACGATCCAGCCTCTATTGGAGGCCCTCTGAGACCAACCTGATGAAGTGGTGTGTGATTGGTGAGTAACTGAATACCTAGCGTTTAACTGGTGTGTGAATACCTACAGTAGCGTTTAACTGGTGTGTGAATACCTAGCGTTTAACTGGTGTGTGAATACCTAGCGTTTAACTGGTGTGTGAATACCTAGCGTTTAACTGGTGTGTGAATACCTACAGTAGTGTTTAACTGGTGTGTTAATACCTAGCGTTTAACTGGTGTGTGAATACCTTGCGTTTAACTGGTGTGTGAATACCTAGCGTTTAACTGGTGTGTGAATACCTAGCGTTTAACTGGTGTGTAAATACCTAGCGTTTAACTGGTGTGTGAATACTATAGTGTTTAACTGGTGTGTGAATACCTAGCGTTTAACTGGTGTGTGAATACCTAGCGTTTAACTGGTGTGTGAATACCTAGCGTTTAACTGGTGTGTGAATACCTAGCGTTTAACTGGTGTGTGAATACCTAGCGTTTAACTGGTGTGTGAATACCTAGCGTTTAACTGGTGTGTGAATACCTAGCGTTTAACTGGTGTGTGAATACCTAGCGTTTAACTGGTGTGTGAATACCTAGCGTTTAACTGGTGTGTGAATACCTACAGTAGTGTTTAACTGGTGTGTTAATACCTAGCGTTTAACTGGTGTGTGAATACCTTGCGTTTAACTGGTGTGTGAATACCTAGTGTTTAACTGGTGTGTGAATACCTAGCGTTTAACTGGTGTGTGAATACCTAGCGTTTAACTGGTGTGTGAATACTATAGTGTTTAACTGGTGTGTGAATACCTAGCGTTTAACTGGTGTGTGAATACCTAGCGTTTAACTGGTGTGTGAATACCTAGCGTTTAACTGGTGTGTGAATACCTAGCGTTTAACTGGTGTGTGAATACCTAGCGTTTAACTGGTGTGTGAATACTATAGTGTTTAACTGGTGTGTGAATACCTAGCGTTTAACTGGTGTGTGAATACCTAGCGTTTAACTGGTGTGTGAATACCTAGCGTTTAACTGGTGTGTGAATACCTTGCGTTTAACTGGTGTGTGAATACCTAGCGTTTAACTGGTGTGTGAATACCTAGCGTTTAACTGGTGTGTGAATACTATAGTGTTTAACTGGTGTGTGAATACCTAGCGTTTAACTGGTGTGTGAATACCTTGCGTTTAACTGGTGTGTGAATACCTAGCGTTTAACTGGTGTGTGAATACCTAGCGTTTAACTGGTGTGTGAATACCTAGCGTTTAACTGGTGTGTGAATACCTAGCGTTTAACTGGTGTGTGAATACCTAGTGTTTAACTGGTGTGTGAATACCTAGCGTTTAACTGGTGTGTGAATACCTAGCGTTTAACTGGTGTGTGAATACCTATAGCGTTTAACTGGTGTGTGAATACCTAGCGTTTAACTGGTGTGTGAATACCTAGCGTTTAACTGGTGTGTGAATACCTATAACGTTTAACTGGTGTGTGAATACCTAGCGTTTAACTGGTGTGTGAATACCTAGCGTTTAACTGGTGTGTGAATACCTAGTGTTTAACTGGTGTGTGAATACCTAGCGTTTAACTGGTGTGTGAATACCTAGCGTTTAACTGGTGTGTGAATACCTAGCGTTTAACTGGTGTGTGAATACCTAGCGTTTAACTGGTGTGTGAATACCTAGTGTTTAACTGGTGTGTGAATACCTTGCGTTTAACTGGTGTGTGAATACCTAGCGTTTAACTGGTGTGTGAATACCTAGCGTTTAACTGGTGTGTGAATACCTAGCGTTTAACTGGTGTGTGAATACCTAGCGTTTAACTGGTGTGTGAATACCTAGCGTTTAACTGGTGTGTGAATACCTAGCGTTTAACTGGTGTGTGAATACCTAGCGTTTAACTGGTGTGTGAATACCTAGTGTTTAACTGGTGTGTGAATACCTTGCGTTTAACTGGTGTGTGAATACCTAGCGTTTAACTGGTGTGTGAATACCTAGCGTTTAACTGGTGTGTGAATACCTAGCGTTTAACTGGTGTGTGAATACCTAGCGTTTAACTGGTGTGTGAATACCTAGCGTTTAACTGGTGTGTGAATACCTAGCGTTTAACTGGTGTGTGAATACCTAGCGTTTAACTGGTGTGTGAATACCTAGCGTTTAACTGGTGTGTGAATACCTACAGTAGTGTTTAACTGGTGTGTTAATACCTAGCGTTTAACTGGTGTGTGAATACCTTGCGTTTAACTGGTGTGTGAATACCTAGCGTTTAACTGGTGTGTGAATACCTAGCGTTTAACTGGTGTGTAAATACCTAGCGTTTAACTGGTGTGTGAATACTATAGTGTTTAACTGGTGTGTGAATACCTAGCGTTTAACTGGTGTGTGAATACCTAGCGTTTAACTGGTGTGTGAATACCTAGCGTTTAACTGGTGTGTGAATACCTAGCGTTTAACTGGTGTGTGAATACCTAGCGTTTAACTGGTGTGTGAATACCTAGCGTTTAACTGGTGTGTGAATACCTAGCGTTTAACTGGTGTGTGAATACCTAGCGTTTAACTGGTGTGTGAATACCTAGCGTTTAACTGGTGTGTGAATACCTACAGTAGTGTTTAACTGGTGTGTTAATACCTAGCGTTTAACTGGTGTGTGAATACCTTGCGTTTAACTGGTGTGTGAATACCTAGTGTTTAACTGGTGTGTGAATACCTAGCGTTTAACTGGTGTGTGAATACCTAGCGTTTAACTGGTGTGTGAATACTATAGTGTTTAACTGGTGTGTGAATACCTAGCGTTTAACTGGTGTGTGAATACCTAGCGTTTAACTGGTGTGTGAATACCTAGCGTTTAACTGGTGTGTGAATACCTAGCGTTTAACTGGTGTGTGAATACCTAGCGTTTAACTGGTGTGTGAATACTATAGTGTTTAACTGGTGTGTGAATACCTAGCGTTTAACTGGTGTGTGAATACCTAGCGTTTAACTGGTGTGTGAATACCTAGCGTTTAACTGGTGTGTGAATACCTTGCGTTTAACTGGTGTGTGAATACCTAGCGTTTAACTGGTGTGTGAATACCTAGCGTTTAACTGGTGTGTGAATACTATAGTGTTTAACTGGTGTGTGAATACCTAGCGTTTAACTGGTGTGTGAATACCTTGCGTTTAACTGGTGTGTGAATACCTAGCGTTTAACTGGTGTGTGAATACCTAGCGTTTAACTGGTGTGTGAATACCTAGCGTTTAACTGGTGTGTGAATACCTAGCGTTTAACTGGTGTGTGAATACCTAGTGTTTAACTGGTGTGTGAATACCTAGCGTTTAACTGGTGTGTGAATACCTAGCGTTTAACTGGTGTGTGAATACCTATAGCGTTTAACTGGTGTGTGAATACCTAGCGTTTAACTGGTGTGTGAATACCTAGCGTTTAACTGGTGTGTGAATACCTATAACGTTTAACTGGTGTGTGAATACCTAGCGTTTAACTGGTGTGTGAATACCTAGCGTTTAACTGGTGTGTGAATACCTAGTGTTTAACTGGTGTGTGAATACCTAGCGTTTAACTGGTGTGTGAATACCTAGCGTTTAACTGGTGTGTGAATACCTAGCGTTTAACTGGTGTGTGAATACCTAGCGTTTAACTGGTGTGTGAATACCTAGTGTTTAACTGGTGTGTGAATACCTTGCGTTTAACTGGTGTGTGAATACCTAGCGTTTAACTGGTGTGTGAATACCTAGCGTTTAACTGGTGTGTGAATACCTAGCGTTTAACTGGTGTGTGAATACCTAGCGTTTAACTGGTGTGTGAATACCTAGCGTTTAACTGGTGTGTGAATACCTAGCGTTTAACTGGTGTGTGAATACCTAGCGTTTAACTGGTGTGTGAATACCTAGTGTTTAACTGGTGTGTGAATACCTTGCGTTTAACTGGTGTGTGAATACCTAGCGTTTAACTGGTGTGTGAATACCTAGCGTTTAACTGGTGTGTGAATACCTAGCGTTTAACTGGTGTGTGAATACCTAGCGTTTAACTGGTGTGTGAATACCTAGCGTTTAACTGGTGTGTGAATACCTAGCGTTTAACTGGTGTGTGAATACCTAGCGTTTAACTGGTGTGTGAATACCTAGCGTTTAACTGGTGTGTGAATACCTAGCGTTTAACTGGTGTGTGAATACCTAGCGTTTAACTGGTGTGTGAATACCTAGTGTTTAACTGGTGTGTGAATACCTTGCGTTTAACTGGTGTGTGAATACCTAGCGTTTAACTGGTGTGTGAATACCTAGCGTTTAACTGGTGTGTGAATACCTAGCGTTTAACTGGTGTGTGAATACCTAGCGTTTAACTGGTGTGTGAATACCTAGCGTTTAACTGGTGTGTGAATACCTAGCGTTTAACTGGTGTGTGAATACCTAGCGTTTAACTGGTGTGTGAATACCTAGCGTTTAACTGGTGTGTGAATACCTAGCGTTTAACTGGTGTGTGAATACCTTGCGTTTAACTGGTGTGTGAATACCTAGCGTTTAACTGGTGTGTGAATACCTAGCGTTTAACTGGTGTGTGAATACCTAGCGTTTAACTGGTGTGTGAATACCTAGCGTTTAACTGGTGTGTGAATACCTAGCGTTTAACTGGTGTGTGAATACCTAGCGTTTAACTGGTGTGTGAATACCTAGCGTTTAACTGGTGTGTGAATACCTAGCGTTTAACTGGTGTGTGAATACCTAGCGTTTAACTGGTGTGTGAATACCTTGCGTTTAACTGGTGTGTGAATACCTAGCGTTTAACTGGTGTGTGAATACCTAGCGTTTAACTGGTGTGTGAATACCTAGCGTTTAACTGGTGTGTGAATACCTAGCGTTTAACTGGTGTGTGAATACCTAGCGTTTAACTGGTGTGTGAATACCTAGCGTTTAACTGGTGTGTGAATACCTAGCGTTTAACTGGTGTGTGAATACCTAGCGTTTAACTGGTGTGTGAATACCTAGCGTTTAACTGGTGTGTGAATACCTTGCGTTTAACTGGTGTGTGAATACCTAGCGTTTAACTGGTGTGTGAATACCTTGCGTTTAACTGGTGTGTGAATACCTAGCGTTTAACTGGTGTGTGAATACCTAGCGTTTAACTGGTGTGTGAATACCTAGCGTTTAACTGGTGTGTGAATATCTAGCGTTTAACTGGTGTGTGAATACCTAGCGTTTAACTGGTGTGTGAATACCTATAGCGTTTAACTGGTGTGTGTGAATACCTAGCGTTTAACTGGTGTGTGAATACCTAGCGTTTAACTGGTGTGTGAATACCTAGCGTTTAACTGGTGTGTGAATACCTTGCGTTTAACTGGTGTGTGAATACCTAGCGTTTAACTGGTGTGTGAATACCTAGCGTTTAACTGGTGTGTGAATAGCTAGCGTTTAACTGGTGTGTGAATACCTTGCGTTTAACTGGTGTGTGAATACCTAGCGTTTAACTGGTGTGTGAATACCTTGCGTTTAACTGGTGTGTGAATACCTAGCGTTTAACTGGTGTGTGAATACCTTGCGTTTAACTGGTGTGTGAATACCTTGCGTTTAACTGGTGTGTGAATACCTAGCGTTTAACTGGTGTGTGAATATCTAGCGTTTAACTGGTGTGTGAATACCTAGCGTTTAACTGGTGTGTGAATACCTAGCGTTTAACTGGTGTGTGAATACCTTGCGTTTAACTGGTGTGTGAATACCTTGCGTTTAACTGGTGTGTGAATACCTAGCGTTTAACTGGTGTGTGAATACCTTGCGTTTAACTGGTGTGTGAATACCTAGCGTTTAGTTATTTTTAACCCATTTAGGCCTGACGTCGAAATAAAAAATAGTCTTCTGAAAGAATATATATTCAAAGATTTGTGCCGCATTTCCACGATTTTTCAAAAATCGCACACCTACAAGCTCATAGCGCGGCACTCGGTGGCACGCTAGGAGCTTGTAGATCTGCTATTTTTCAATAGCTAAAGCATAACATAATGCTTAGTTAAAACACCAAAAGGGGTTCCCGCCCAGCTCTTTCATGGTCTTGTCTAGTGGCTCTCCAGAGGGACAGCGTCTTGCTCATTAACAACACATTAGTGTTTCATGTGTCATTTCATCTGGATACACTTTGCAAGAACAGATGTGTGAAAGAACATGTCTTTAATGATCTGCAGTAGCTATTGTGCTCCTAAAACTTTTTCAAAATGTGCTTGCATTTACTTATAATAATTATATAATAATTATAGGACTAATGGCATGGTTTCTAGGGAAGATCAAGCATTTATTTTCAAAAGTATAATCTTTGTCGTCTTATTTTTTTAGTTTCCTTCTTTCAAGTTATGTCAAGAGTACAACAAAAGGGTATTTCAACGATACAGTAATAAAGCACTTCATTAAAATTCATGTGACTCAAATGTCATACTGTGTGTGTGCGTGCGTGCGTGCGTGCGTGCGTGCGTGCGTGCGTGCGTGCGTGCGTGCGTGCGTGCGTGCGTGCGTGCGTGCGTGCGTGCGTGCGCGCGTACAGTATGTGTCACACACACATGGTAACTAGAATTATTCTACCAGCTAGTTCCGCCACTCCACTAAGCTTATGGCACATTTTTTACACTCTCGGTGTTACATTAACAGGAGCAGTGCCTTGCTCATGGGCACTTTGACAGGTGTGATGAAAAGCATGGATATGGGTGACCATCCAGTCAGCAGCTTTGGGACCAGCGTACAGTGCAGTACTTCCTCCAGATGGTGCCAACAAGGATTAACCAGCGACATCGTTCAATGTTCAGCCTCTCTCTACGGTGCTCTACGCCAAGCCAACCTGCTGTACGTGTCACTGATGCAACACTGTAAACAAATGGCCAGAGAGAGTATTTAGGATAAGCGAGACAGGATGGCGCTGAGGAACAGCTAGAGCCCGTGAGCAGAACATTAAGAGCCTGATGTCTGAGATGAAGGCAGGAAGACGTGCCGGTGTTTAGGGAGCGCTACGAGGTACAAAGGGGCCTCCGGGCGGCTCAGGTGTCTTTGATCCTCTGGGTTGCTCGTCGTTGAATGACTTATTGTTGTTAAAGAACCCTTTAATCATTGACTACTTTGCTTGTGCTGCTGCCAAGGATAAGCCCAGCTCACGGCGGTACAAACCGCAGACCCCATTAGGTCAAAAGAATGAGCAGGGATGTAGCAAGAAGAGATGGCATGTTGTATGTCTGACGGTGGCGGTAGTGGCCCAGGAGATAGAGCGGCTCCTACTAGTGTAACGTTGGAAGTGTCACCGACTAGCAAGTCGTTGATCCGTGGCTCCTTGGATGGTTGCCTCCTGTCGGTGTGTGGATGAATGTAACGGATGCAAATGCTTAGGATAAAAATGCAGATTATTTGCCATTTATGGTGGGTCTGTAGTAGGGATGGGTCCGATGTCGATTAAGCGAGTAATCGTTAATGGGATCAATTGATGCTTTTTTATGGTTTATATATATAAAAAAGCCTCCCCCCTCCCCATTGACTATCGAATAATCGTTAATATTGAATTATAGCAATCAATTTTCATTTTGGACACTTTTACACTGTGTGTGTGTGTGTGTGTGTGTGTGTGTGTGTGTGTGTGTGTGTGTGTGTGTGTGTGTGTGTGTGTGTGTGTGTGTGTGTGTGTGTGTGTGTGTGTGTGTGTGTGCGGGCGGGCGGGCGGGCACGCACGCGGGCAGTACATTGTCATGTATGCGTGGATAGGTACAGTATATCTGTGTATGGCTGTCTCTCTGTGTAAAGCGCTAACCACACCAAAGGGTCGAGGAGGTTTTAGCGTCGTCCCAGTGGTGTGATGTGTCCTGTTGTGACCATGAAAGTCCTTGCAACCGTTTGGACCCAAGGAGTTGCATGGCGACCCTTTGCTGTGGTTAGGGCTTAAGAGTGAAGGTGTAAGGAAGAGTCACTTTCATCTAATCAAATCAAATCAGCCAAAGCTGACCAAAGTGCTGAACAGAGAAAAACAAGACAGTAGAGCATAGCAATATAAAACAATGAAAAAAGAGACAATGAAATATAAAACAGAGCATACAATAGCACAGAGCAGGAAATCAATATACAGGTAAATCAGGTGCAGTTAAAGGCGAGGGAGAACAGATGAGTTTTGAGGAGGGATTTAAAAGCCCCAATTGACTCGGCAGATCTAACCTCGCCTCACCAGGCTTTCCACCACCTCGGAGGAAAGCCTGGTCTCTGTTTCAAAAGTCAGTATGATCCTGTCGGGAGCGGATGATATCGTTACGTCATGTTGTAGTATTGTTTTGTAGGCGACAGGCAGGAACAACAGGCGGCAACTTCCTTTTCCCTCAAACAATAAAATCTCTCGTAGCCTGTAGCTTTTATTGAGAAAAATCGTTTGAGGGAAAAGGAAGTTGCCGCCTTTTGTTCCTGCCTGTCGACCATCATCCGTTCCCGACAGGATCATATACCTAAATAAAATGGTGCCCAGGCTACGGCAGATCTAATATGGAGGGGCAGCATGTTCCCTCCATATTAGATGGATTCTGATCCGCATCCACTCATCTGCACCTCGTTGTTGCCCTAGAGTGAAGCACAACCATACAGGCAAAAACAACTCTGCAGCTGGAGTCACCATAAACTCGCCCGCATTAAACTTTCTCAGCAGATTGCGAGCCGGGGGGGGGAATATTTTTCGGGAATGCTGCATTGAGATTGACATTCACAATGGGGGCGCTGGCACACTCTGAAGCAGATGTTGCTCTCAATTATTCACACACTTGACAGAACGGAGCACCTCAAACATATCTGCTTCTAAACTTTGGTGTTTGTGCCTTCTTAGAATTCACGTGTGAATTATTGAGTCAAAAACGTACGCCCTTCCATCAATGTCAAGTCAGTTGGTTTTGGTTTTGGGACAATATTATTTCCTGGCTGCAGGGCATAATTTAAGTATTTGTTGTTATGACCATATGCTTTTAAGTAGATATAGCTTGCTCCCTTTTTGATTGTATTGAAACAGACAGCACTGCGCAAAAAACATGGAATACGGATGTGTATATTACAGGAAACTCCTGTTAAACTTTCCAACAAACTCCGGTAAACTCCCGAATTGTACCATCACACCTGTATATTACCGTATATTAAATGAGACGTAGCTTGCGGAGTTAGTTCAGTCAGTCACACTCGAGGGAATTCATGCCGTGCTCTAAGGCGCATTCTATACTCAAGGGGTTAACATACTGAATTTCTATGTGGGTGTATAAGTGCGTGCAAGTCCCACACGTCATTCGCTGATATGGCCAATTGGGCGGGCTACTTAAGCTCACCAGTCTGCATGCTCTTCATGCCTTCCTTCTGCTATGGTTCCCGGTTGTTATGTGATGTTTGCTCCCACCACCACCCCAGCACCACCGGTGGGCTCTGTTATTTATGTTCCCCATGGGGGGGTTCATTGTATATCTATCTCCCTGCTCTTAATGTTTATGATGGTTAATCGTGCCGAGCAGGGAGTAAATGCAGCAGAGCCGAACGCCAAGATAAATATCGTATGCACACTTGTATTCTCATTCTATAATAAATATTGGTTAAATCTATTCCGTGAGTTGTCTGACTGAACTGTAAATGCTGCTAAACTTGAGGTTTACGGGCAAAATACAGTGCCCATAATTGCCCATGAACTCCTCTTTTCACGCAGTGCAGTGGGATTAATCTTTAATCCTAATGCCAGACCATCAGTCCACAAGGCAGACAATCCAAAAGAAAAGCTGGGCCAGGCTGGTAATCCAAGATCAGGTGAACCGACAGAGTCTAAATGGACGGGTCAGGGAACAGAGTAACGCTGGAGGAGACCTCGGTTGAACTCACAGGACAATCTCAGTGGTCGGGAACAGAGGGAGATGGACTGCTATTTATACAGGGGAGTTAATGAGGGAATGAGGTGGGCTGGCCGGGTCTGATTGGCAATGATCTGCAGCAGTGCACCATGGTTAGCTAACGAGGGGGGATGAGGTGAGCTGCAAATTAAGGCATGGGGTTGGATCAGGAAAGAGGAGAGATATATAAGGCCAATTTAACCCATTTAGACTTGACGTCGAAATTTAAAAAATGACTTCTACATTTCTGAACTACCTCGTTTCTGTATCGGTGATGCTCCATATTGCATGTCAAGGACCCCAAAAATGATATGTAATTGGCCACCGACCCCCATCTGAAAATATGTTATTCCAGGAACCCCTCAGAAGCAAAGATTTGAGTTAAAAACGTTCGCTCTGAAAGAATATATATTCAAAGATTTGCGCCACATTTTCACGATTTTTCAAAAATAGCAGACCTAGTGCCGCGCTATGAGCTTGTAGATCTGGTATTTTTCAACAGCTAAAACACAACATAATGCTTAAAACACCAAAGGGGGTTCCCGCCCAAAATGGGTTAAGCTTGGACTGAACTGAAAGTGATGTCAAAATGACAAAAGGAATTAAATGTGTCAAGGATGGAGGGCCGGCGGTGTCGTGTCGAACCTGTCGAGTATATCTCTGGGGATAAAAAGGTTGCAGATGCTTCATAAAATGTTGCACACTCTGATTGGTAAGTACCCCTTTACCACAGAGATGTGTGATACGACAAACCTTTCCTGACATTTCGAGGGAGACAATTAAGTCGCAGACGGCATGAATTCTCAAAACTCAGAACGTTGTGAGACACGTAGTGCGACGTGTTGTTTGATATTGGGAGCTCAAAGCATTGTATTTCTATCGTATTGTTTTGTACATTTTGGCAGGGGGGGGTCTGAGCTTCCTAATGCATTTACAGTATGACCTGAGATCAGATTCAAAAAATGTCTTCTACATCCTGACAGTTTTCTGGAAAAGCTATGTTTCTATGTCAGTGGTTATTTGATTTTTCAAAAATAGCAGACCTACAAGCTCGTAGCGCGCCACTCGGTGGCGCGCTATGAGCTTGTAGATCTGCTATTTTTTAATAGCTAAAGCATAACATAATTCTAACACCAAAAGGGGTTCCCGCCCAAAATGGGTTAAAACCATCATAACTCCCTGAATGTTCAACCAATTTTAGATAGATAGATAGATAGATAGATAGATAGATAGATAGATAGATAGATAGATAGATAGATACTTTATTTGTCCTTTGGGAAATTTGTTTTGTGCACAGCAGTCATCAGGATACAGAAAACATATACAAACTTTGCATACAAATTTTGAGGCGGTTAAGTTGGTAACAAAATGCCAGACATGGAGATGTGGATCTAAAAAATACATATTTTCATACCAAAATAGCAGTAACAGTATTATTATTATTTTTGTGTCTCCATGCTATTCGGGTCAGAACACAAGACTATCTATGGATGTTCTTTAGTCAAAACATTAAATAATAAATACCACAATGGGACACTGCCAAAGGCATCAAGAACTGCCAGCCAGCAGACTGGTGCTCTGGGAACCAACACACGGGCATCGATCACGAGGATGTCCCACGCTAACAAACGTGGATGTACTCGAGAGCGATGCAGGAGTGCAAAGCACCAACGGACTGGCCGGATGTATGGAGAACCGGGATGACTGGAAACGACGATGGAGGGCTCGTCTGAGGACGACCTAGAGAGAGAAATAAATAAAATCGGGGAAAAACAAACACTGACAATCTGTGTTCCATATTGTAATGGCACTGGAAGCGTACAGTAACACAACAACACACAGCTGAAAGCAACTTTGACATCAAAGTCAAAGAGCAGTATAATATAATGGTTAGTAAACAAACAAACAAATACATAAATGGTAAAATAAGTAAAAGTAAAATAACAAAAATTGCTGGAAGATAACTGTTTTTCACAACATTAGCTGTGCCACTCTGACATTTATAGTCTGGCATTGTGGTGAAGCCTTATACTTTGTCAAACTGAGACACAACGAATGACAACAAAATGATGACTCTCAACACCACACTGGGCTCCCTGAGCACAAACACATCTTGGTTCTGAACCGATCTCATCCAAACTGGGCTCCCTGAGCACAAACACATCTTGGTTCTGAACCAATCTCATCCAAACTGGGCTCCCTGAGCACAAACACATCTTGGTTCTGAACCGATCTCATCCCAAGCTGGGCTCCCTGAGCACAAACACATCTTGGTTCTGAACCGATCTCATCCCAAGCTGGGCTCCCTGAGCACAAACACATCTTGGTTCTGAACCGATCTCATCCCAAGCTGGGCTCCCTGAGCACAAACACGTCTTGGTTCTGAACCAAACTGGGCTCCCTGAGCACAAACACATCTTGGTTCTGAACCGATCTCATCCCAAACTGGGCTCCCTGAGCACAAACACATCTTGGTTCTGAACCGATCTCATCCCAAGCTGGGCTCCCTGAGCACAAACACATCTTGGTTCTGAACCAATCTCATCCCAACTGGGCTCCCTGAGCACAAACACGTC